>NC_057806.1:664699636-664999636 GCF_018294505.1 Triticum aestivum
CAATGGATCGGTGATGGAGGATTATGCCGGATGCGGTTCATCATGTAACAGTCATAACCTAGGGTGACACAGAACTAGCTCCAGTTCATCAATGTAATGTAGGCATGTATTCCGAATATAGTCATACGTGCTTATGGAAAAGAACTTGCATGACATCTTTTGTCCTACCCTCCCGTGGCAGTGGGGTCCTAATGGAAACTAAGGGATATTAAGGCCTCCTTTTAATAGAGTACCGGACCAAAGCATTAACACACAGTGAATACATGAACTCCTCAAACTACGGTCATCACCGGTAAGTATCCCGATTATTGTCACTTCGGGGTTAACGGATCATAACACATAATAGGTGACTATAGACTTGCAAGATAGGATCAAAAACTCTCATATATTGATGAAAACATAATAGGTTCAGATCTGAAATCATGGCACTCGGGCCCTAGTGACAAGCATTAAGCATAGCAAAGTCATAGCAACATCAATCTCAGAACATAGTGGATACTAGGGATCAAACCCTAACAAAACTAACTCGATTACATGATAGATCCCATCCAACCCATCACCGTCCAGCAAGCCTACGATGGAATTACTCATGCACGGCGGTGAGCATCATGAAATTGGTGCTGGATGATGGTTGATGATGATGATGGCGACGGAATCCCCTCTCCGGAGCCCTGAACGGACTCCAGATCAGCCCTCCCGAGAGGTTTTAGGGTTTGGCGTCGGCTCCATATCGTAAAACGCGATGAATTCTTCTCTCTGATTTTTTTTCTCTCCGAAACCAAATATATATAGTTGGAGTCGAGGTCGAAGGAGCTCCAGGGGGGCCATGAGGTAGGGGGCGCGCCCTGAGGGGGCAGGTGCGCCCCCCACCCTCGTGGACAGGTGATGGCCCCCCTGGTCTTCATCTTTTGCAAGAATTTTTTATTATTTCCGAAAAGATGTTCCGTGAAGTTTCAGGTCATTCCGAGAACTTTTGTTTCTGCACATAAATAACACCATAGCAATTCTGCTGAAAACAGCGTCAATCCGGGTTAGTTCCATTCAAATCATGCAAGTTAGAGTCCAAAACAAGGGCAAAAGCCTTTGGAAAAGTAGATACGACGGAGACATATCAACTCCCCCAAGCTTAAACCTTTGCTTGTCCTCAAGCAATTCAGTTGATAAACTGAAAGTGATAAAGAAAAACTTTTACAAACTCTGTTTGCTCTTGTTGTTGTAAATATGTAAAGCCAGCATTCAAGTTTTCAGTAAAGATTATGACTAACCACATTCACAATAACGCTTAGGTCTCAAGTTTACTCATATCAATGGCATAATCAACTAGCGAGCAATAATAATAAATCTCGGATGACAACACTTTCTCAAAACAATCATAATATGATATAACAGGATGGTATCTCGCTAGCCCTTTCTGAGACCGCAAAACATAAATTCAGAGCACCTTTAAAGATCAAGGACTGACTAGATATTGTAATTCATGGTAAAAGAGATCCAGTCAAGTCATACTCAATGTAAACTAACAGTAATGAATGCAAATGACAGCGGTGCTCTCCAACTGGTGCTTTTTAATAAGAAGATGATGACTCAACATGAAAGTAAATAGATAGGCCCTTCGCAGAGGGAAGCAGGGATTTGTAGACGTGCCAGAGCTCGGTTTTGAAATAGAGATGAATAATATTTTGAGCGGTATACTTTCATTGTCAACATAACAACCAAGAGATGGCGATATCTTCCATGCTACACACATTATAGGCGGTTCCAAACAGAATGGTAAAGTTTATACCCCCCCTCCACCAATAAGCATCAATCCATGGCTTGCTGAAAACAACGAGTGCCTCCAACTAACAAGAGTCCCAGGGGGAGTTTTGTTTGCAATTATTTTGATTTGATTTGCATAAAGCATGGGACTGGGCATCCCGGTCACCAGCCACTTTCTCGTGAGTGAGGAGCGAAGTCCACTCCTCTTGAGAATAACCCGCCTAACATGGAAGATACGGACGGCCCTAGTTGATACATGAGCTATTCGAGCATACAAAACATGATATTTATTTGAAGGTTTAGAGTTTGGCACATACAAATTTACTTGGAACGGCAGGTAGATACCATATATAGGTAGGTATGGTGGACTCATATGGAATGACTTTGGGGTTTATGGAGTTGGATGCACAAGCAGTATTCCCGCTTAGTACAGGTGAAGGCTAGCAAAAGACTGGGAAGCGACCAGCTAGAGAGCGACAACAGTCATGAACATGCATTAAAATTAATCAACACTGAATGCAAGCATGAGTAGGATATAATCCACCATGAACATAAATATCGTGAAGGCTATGTTGATTTTGTTTCAACTACATGCGTGAACATGCGCCAAGTCAAGTCACTTAAATCATTCAGAGGAGGATACCACCCTATCATACCACATCACAACCATTTTAATAGCATGTTGGCACGCAAGGTAAACCATTATAAGCTCCTAGATAATCAAGCATGGCACAAGAAACTATGTTCTCTAGTTGTCATTGCAAACATGTTTATTCATAATAGGCTTAATCAGGAACGATGAACTAATCATATTTACAAAAACAAGAGAGGTCGAATTCATACCAGCTTTTCTCATCTCAGTCAGTCCATCATATATCGTCATAATTGCCTTTCACTTGCACGACCGAATAGTGTGAATAATAATAATAGTGCACGTGCATTGGACTAAGCTGGAATCTACAAGCATTCAATAAACAGGAGAAGATAAGGCAATATGGGCTCTTTGTCAGACCAACAATAATGCATACAAGAGCTACTTCAACAATTTAATTCTCCTATCGACCCCGAAAGAAAAGAAAAGAAATAAAACTATTTACACGGGAAAGCTCCCAACAAGTAAAAGAAGAACAGGAAATCTTTTGGGGTTTTCTTTTTAATTACTACTACAGGCATGGAAAGTAAACTAATTAAAAGCTACAACTTTTTTTGTTTTTCTTAAGTTTATTAAACACACAAGAAGAAAGCATAAAAAGGAAAATAAACTAGCATGGATGATACAATGAAAAAGTATGAGCACCAACATCTAGCAATAAGTCTGTGAACATGAATATAATGTCGGTGAGAAATACATACTCCCCCAAGCTTAGGCTTTTGGCCTAAGTTGGTCTATGGCCACGGTTGGCCTGGCGGATATCCATAATAATAGTTGGGGTCGTACTGAGATGAAGAAGACTCTGACTGCCACTGGTTGGCAATCATTTCCGGATCCCAATGGTAATTAGACTGTCATGGAGGATCAACTTGTGGTTCCGGCTCTGGCTCTGTGGCTGATGTAGGGTTCCGATAGGCGTGAATAACCTCTAACGGAACAAGGTACTGGCCTGCAGATAAATCAAACAAGGAAGGAGCAGGCAGGGTAATAGTCTCAGGATGATGTTTATCAAAGAACAATTTGTATTTAAGCTCCCCTTCCCTATTCTTAACAATAAAATCGTGTGCTACCATACTCTTATAATCTAAGTAAACACAAGGCAGCAATTTTTCTTCCTTCTCATAATCCCTAATAGGTATGTTAAAATGTGCAGCTAGGCGTGAAGCATAGATGCCTCCAAAGATGGGCCCCTTGGTACGGTTCAGACTTAACTGTTTAGCAATAATACCGCCCATACTAACAGAGTTATCACTGAATAAACCGTGGAACAAAATAACAATATCAGGAACATTAAGGTTTCCATAGTTTTCGCGACCAATTAAGCAACGACTAGCAAATATTGCAAAATAGCATAAAACAGGAAAATGTATGCTAGTGATTCGTGCATCAGAAACCTTCCTAGTTTCCTCTACAGTGATGGTATCAATAAACCCATCCACATCGTTGCGGTGTGGTTCCTCTGTCGTGCCCTCGAAAGGGACCAAACAAACCCGACAAAAATCATAAAGTGACATCTCCTTATGCTCATCATATAAATAAAACTCCACCGTAGGTGGTGAGCTCCTAGAATGGAAATGAAAGTTTTGCACAAAGATATTTGTGAGTAAGAGATACTGGTCGCATTGGTCGTGGAGGAAAGCGGTGAGGCCTGCATTCTCAGCCAATTCATAAAAATCTTCATAAATCCCGGCTGCTCTCAAGAAATCATCGGAAGGCCATTCACACGACCGAACCTCCGCGGTACGAGGCAGATTATATTTGGGCTTCTGTGCCTTTTCCTTCGAGCTTCGGCTCGATGAGCCCCTCAAAAATCTCTTCATTGTTTTCTGAAAAATTCTGAAATTTTTAGTAACTTCAAAATAAAAGTGAACAAAGCTCAATAATATTGATAGCAACTACTCCTACAAGTGCCTAGAGCCTATATCATGCATCAAAACTACTTTTGACCATATAAATTTGACATGCAAGCTCAAGAACAGGGTCACCTAAGCAGCACAAATTTGCAATGAATAAAGCACTAGAACAAAAACTAATTGGACCAATGGAGGAGTCACATACCAAGGAACAATCTCTCAAAGCAGTTTTGTGAGAGGTGCTTTGAGCAAGGAGATCGAAATTGGCAGCAAAATGAGCTTGGACTCGGGTATGAACTAGATATTCGTGTTTGTGGGAGGAATAAGGAGTGTGTGGGTGCAAGGATAAGTGGAGGAGGGCCACCGTGGGCCCACGAGGCAGGGGCGCGCCCAGGGGGGTAGGGCGCGCCCTCCACCCTCGTGGCCTGGTGGATGACCCCCCTACTGTGTTCTCAGTGCCAAATATTCTCAAATATTCTAGAGAAAATCATATTTAAATTTCAGGGCATTTGGAGAACTTTTATTTTTGAGGTATTTTTATATTGCACGGATAATCAGATAACAGACAGAAAACGCCATTTTTATTTTATTTTATATAAATAACAGAAAGTAAAAGGAGGGTACAGAAGGTTGTGCCTTCTAGTTTCATCCATCTCATGCTCATCAAAAGGAATTCACTAGCAAGGTTGATCAAGTCTTGTTAACGAACTCATTCCGAATAACATGGAACCGGAGAAATTTCGAATAACACTATGTTACCTCAACAGGGATATGCACATCCCCAATAATAAGAATATCATATTTCTTCTTGACAGTAGGAAGAGGAAATTCAAAACCTCCAAATATAATCGATGGAATTTTTCCAATAGAGTTGATACTATGAACTTGAGGTTGTTTCCTCGGAAAGTGTACCGTATGCTCATTACCATTAACATGAAAAGTGACATTGCCTTTAGTGCAATCAATAACAGCCCCTGCAGTGTTCAAAAAAGGTCTTCCGAGAATAATAGACATAATATCGTCCTCGGGAATATCAAGAATGACAAAGTCTGTTAAAATAGTAACGTTTGCAACTGCAACAGGCACATCCTCACAAATACCGACAGGTATAGCAGTTGATTTATCAGCCATTTGCAAAGATATTTTAGTAGGTGTCAACTTATTCAAATCAATTCTACGATATAAAGAGAGAGGCATAACACTAACACCGGCTCCAAGATCACATAAAGCAGTTTTAACATAATTTCTTTTAATGGAGCATGGTATAGTGGGTACTCGTGGATCTCCTAGTTTCTTTGGTATTCCACCCTTAAAAGTATAATTAGCAAGCATGGTGGAAATTTCAGCTTCCGGTATCTTTCTTTTATTTGTAATAATATCTTTCATATACTTAGCATAAGGATTCATTTTGAGCATATCAGTTAATCACATACGCAAAAAGATAGGTCTAATCATTTCAGCAAAGTGCTCAAAATCCTCATCATCCTTTTTCTTGGATGGTTTGGGAGGAAAAGGCATAGGTTTCTGAACTCATGGTTCTCTTTCTTTACCGTGTTTCCTAGCAACAAAGTCTTTCTTATCATAACGTTGATTCTTTGATTGTGGGTTATCAAGATCAACAGCAGGTTCAATTTCTATATCATTATCATTACTAGGATGAGCATCATCATGAACATTATCATTAACATTATCACTAGTTTCAGGTTCATTACCAGATTGTGTTTCAGCATCAAAAATAGAGATGTCATCAGAAATAGGGTCCCTAGAAGCATGCAAAGTCCTATCATTTTTCTTTTTCCAAGTGACCACTCAGCATCAGAAGGACTAGGTGCATCCACATTATTTCTCTGAGAATCTTGCTCAATTCTCTTAGGATGGCCTTCAGGATACAGAGGTTCCTGCGTCATTCTACCACCTCTAGTCATAACTCTAATAGCATTATCATTATTCTTACTATTCAATTCATTGAGAAAATCATTTTGAGCCTTAAGTACTTATTCTACTTGAGTGGTAACCAGAGAAGCATGTTTACTAATAAGTTTAAGTTCACCTTTTACATTAGCCATATAATCACCCAAGTGTTCAAGCATATTTGAATAGTATTTCAATTGTCTACCAAAATAAGCATTGAAGTCTTCTTGCTTAACCATAAATTTATCAAACTCATCTAAGCATGGGCTAGCAAACTTAGTAAACGGGATTTCAGCTTTATCATATCTATAGAGAGAATCTACCTTTACTACCTGTGTCGGGTTATCAGGACCGTGTATTTCTTCAATAGGTAATGGATTAAGATCATATGTTTCTTCAACAGGCGGTAAATTAAGACCGTGTATTTCTTCAATAGGAGGTAAATTCTTAACATCTTCAGCTTTAATACCTTTTTCTTTCATAGATTTCTTTGCCTCTTGCATATCTTCAGGACTGAGAAATATAATACCCCTCTTCTTCGGAGTTGGTTTAGGAATAGACTCAGGAGTTGTCTCAGGAAGTGTCCAATTATTTTCATTTGTCAACATATTATTCAATAGAATTTCAGCTTCATCCGGTGTTCTTTCCCTGAAAACAGAACCAGCACAACTATCCAGGTAATCTCTGGAAGCATCGGTTAGTCCATTATAAAAGATATCAAGTATTTCATTTTTCTTAAGATGATGATCAGGTAAAGCATTAAGTAACTTGAGAAGCCTCCCCCAAGCTTGTGGGAGACTCTCTTCTTCAATTTGCACAAAATTATATATATCCCTTAAAGCAGCTTGTTTCTTATGAGCAAGGAAATATTTAGCGGAGAAGAATAAATCATATCCCGGGGACTACGCACACAACCAGGATCAAGAGAATTAAACCATATCTTAGCATCACCCTTTAATGAGAATAGAAATATTTTAAGGATATAAACGTAACGAGTTCTCTCATCATTAGTGAACAGGGTGGCCATATCATTTAATTTAGTAAGATGTGCCACAACAGTTTCAGACTCATAGCCATGAAAAGGATCAGATTCAACTAAAGTAATTATATCAGGATCAACAGAGAATTCATAATCCTTATCAGTAACAAAGATAGGTGAAGTAGCAAAAGCAGGGTCAGGTTTCATTCTAGCATTAAGAGATTTCTTATTCCCTTTAGCTAATAACCTCTTGAGTTCGTATCTATATTTGCAAGCTAAAATAGCTAAAGTAGCTTCTTTTTCAAAAACATAACCCTCAGGAATAACATGTGAGTCTTCATCATCACTTTCATCAATATTATCATATTCAATATTTTCATTCTCTCTAACCCTAGCAAGTTGTTCATCAAGAAATTCACCAAGTGGCACAGTAGTATCAAGCACAGAAGTAGTTTCATCATAAGTATCATGCATAGCAGAAGGGTCAATAACATGTGGCATATCAGAACGAATAGCAGAAGCAGGTTTAGGTGTCGCAAGCTTACTCAAAATAGAAGGTGAATCAAGTGCAGAGCTAGATGGCAGTTCCTTACCTCCCCTCGTAGTTGAGGGATAAATCTTGGTTCTTGGATTTTTCAAGTTCTTCATAATGATAAGCAGATATAAATCCCAAGTGACTCAGAGGATAGAGCTATGCTCCCTGGCAACGGAGCCAGAAAATAGTCTTGATAACTCGCAAGTATAGGGGATCGCAACAGTTTTAGAGGGTAGAGTATTCAACCCAAATTTATTGATTCGACACAAGGAGAGACAAAGAATATTCTCAAGTATTAGCAGTTGAGTTGTCAATTCAACCACACCTGGAAACTTAATATCTGCAGCAAAGTATTTAGTAGCAAAGTAATATGATAGTAGTGGTAATGGTAGCAAAAGGTAATGATAGCAAAAGTAATGTTTTTGGTATTTTGTAGTGATGATAGCAATAGCAACGGAAAAGTAAATAAGCGAAGAACAATATATGGAAAGCTCGTAGGCAATGAATCGGTGATGGAGAATTATGCCGGATGCAGTTCATCATGTAACAGTCATAACCTAGGGTGACACAGAACTAGCTCCAGTTCATTAATGTAATGTAGGCATGTATTCCGAATATAGTCATACATGCTTATGGAAAAGAACTTGCGTGACATATTTTGTCCTACCCTCCCGTTGCAGCGGGGTCCTAATGGAAACTAAGGGATATTAAGGCCTCCTTTTAATAGAGTATCGGACCAAAGCATTAACACATAGTGAATACATGAACTCCTCAAACTACGGTCATCACCAGTAAGTATCCCGATTATTGTCACTTCGGGGTTAACGGATCATAAAACATAATAGGTGACTATAGACTTGCAAGATAGGATCAAGAACTCTCATATATTGATGAAAACATAATAGGTTCAGATCTGAAATCATGGCACTCGGGCCCTAGTGACAAGCATTAAGCATAGCAAAGTCATAGCAACATCAATCTCAGAACATAGTGGATACTAGGGATCAAACCCTAACAAAACTAACTCGATTACATGATAGATCCCATCCAACCCATCACCGTCCAGCAAGCCTCGATGGAATTACTCACGCACGACGGTGAGCATCATGAAATTGGTGCTGGAGGATGGTTGATGATGACGATGGCGACGGATTCCCCTCTCCGGAGCCCCGAACGGACTCCAGATCAGTGCTACCTCTTGAGCACTGCGTTGGATTTCCCCGAAGAGGAGAGGATGATGCAGCAAAGTAGCGTAAGTATTTCCCTCAGTTTTTGAGAACCAAGGTATCAATCCAGTAGGAGGCTACGCGCGAGTCCCTCGTAGCTACACAAAAACAATAGCTCAACGCAACCAACGCGCTTAGGGGTTCTCAATCCCTTCACGGTCAATTACGAACGTGAGATCTGATAGAGATGATAAATAATATTTTTGGTATTTTTGGTATAGAGATGCAAAGTAAAAAGTAAAAGCAAAGTAAAAGCAAAGCAATAATAAAGTGATGGAGATTGATATGATGAGAAAGAGACCTGAGGGCCATAGGTTTCACTAGTGTCTTCTCTCAAGAGCATAAGTATTCTACGGTGGGTGAACAAATTACTGTTGAGAAATTGACAGAATCGAGCATAGTTATGAGAATATCTAGGTATGATCATGTATATAGGCATCACGTCCGAGACAAGTAGACCGACTCCTGCCTGCATCTACTACTATTACTCCACTCATCGACCGCTATCTAGCATGCATCTAGAGTATTAAGTTAAAAACAGAGTAATGCCTTAAGCAAGATGACATGATGTAGAGGGATAGTTTCATGCAATATGATAAAAAAAACCATCTTGTTATCCTCGATGGCAACAATACAATACGTGCCTTGCTGCCCCTTCTATCGCTGGGAAAGGACACCGCAAGATCAAACCCAAAGCTAAGCACTTCTCCCATGGCAAGAACAACCAATCTAGTAGGCCAGACCAAACTGATAATTCGAAGAGACTTGCAAAGATAACCAATCATACATAAAAGAATTCAGAGAATATTCAAATATTATTCATAGATAGACTAGATCATAAACCCACTATTCATCGGTCTCAACAAACACACCGTAAAAAGAAGATTACATCGAATAGATCTCCACAAGAAAGGGGGGGAATATTGTATTGAGATCCAAAAAGAGAGAAGAAGCCATCTAGCTACTAACTATGGACCCGTAGGTCTGAAGTAAACTACTCACACTTCATCGGAGGGGCTTGGATGATGATGTAGAAGCCCTCCGTGATCGATGCCCCCTCCGGCGGAGCTCAGAAACAGGCCCCAAGATGGGATCTCGTGGATACAGAAAGTTGCGACGGTGGAATTAGGTTTTTGGCTCTGTCCCCAATCATTTGGGGGTACGTAGGTATATATAGGAGGAGGAAGTACGTCGGTGGAGCTTCGAGGGGCCCACGAGGCAGGGGGCGTGCCCTAGGGGGGGGCGCCCTCCACCCTCGTGACCGCCTCGTGGCTTTCTTGACGGAGGGTCCAAGTCTCGTGGATCTTATATGATGAGAAAATCACGTTTCCGAAGGTTTCATTCCGTTTGGACTCTGTTTGATATTCTGTTTCTCCGAAACACTGAAATAGGCAAAAAACAACAATTCTGGGTTGGGCCTCCGGTTAATAGGTTAGTCCCAAAAATAATATAAAATTGGAAAATAAAGCCCAATATAGTCCAAAACAGTAGATAATATAGCATGGAGCAATCAAAAATTATAGATATGTTGGAGACGTATCAAGCATCCCCAAGCTTAATTCATGCTCGTCCTCGAGTAGGTAAATGATAAAAAGAGAATTTTTGATGCGGAGTGCTACTTGGCATAATTTTAATGTAATTCTTCTTAATTGTGGTATGAATATTCAGATCCGAAAGATTCAAGGCAAAAGTTCATATTGACATAAAAATGATAATACTTCAAGCATACTAACTAAGCAATTATGTCTTCTCAAAATAACATGGCCAAAGAAAGTTCATCCCTACAAAATCATATAGTTTAGTCATGTTTCATTTTCGTCACATAAGAATGCTCTCATCATGCACAACCCCGATGACAAGCCAAGCAATTGTTTCATACTTTAGTAATCTGAAACCTATAAACTTTCACGCAATATATGAGCGCGAGCCATGGACATAGCACTATGGGTGGAATAGAATATAATGAGGGGGGTTATGTGGATAAGACAAAAAAGGAGAAAGTCTCACATCAACGAGGCTAATCAATGGGCTATGGAGATGCCTACTGATTGATGTTAATGCAAGGAGTAGGCATTGACATGCAACGGATGCACTAGAGCTATAAACGTATGAAAGCTCATCAAAAGAAACTAGTGGGTGTGCATCCAACTTGCTTGCTCACGAAGACCTAGGGCACTTGAGGAGGCCCATTGTTGGAATATACAAGCCAAGTTCTATAATGAAAATTTCCCACTAGTATATGAAAGTGATAACATGAGAGACTCTCTACTATGAAGATCATGGTGCTACTTTGAAGCACAAGTGTGGTAAAAGGATAGTAACATTGTCCCTTCTCTCTTTTTCTCTCATTTTTTGGGCCTTTTTATGGCCTTTCTCTTTTTGGGGGCCTTCTCATTTTTTTATTGCCTTTCTTTTTTTATTATTATTCCTCACTTGGGACAATGCTTTAATAATGATGATCATCACACTTCTATTTATTTACAACTCAATGATTACAACTCGATACTAGAACAAAGATGACTCTATATGAATGCCTCCGACAGTGTACCGGGATATGCAATGAACCAAGAGTGACATGTATGAAAGAATTATGAATTGTGGCTTTGTCACAAATACTATGTCAACTACATGATCATGCTAAGCAATATGACAATGATCAATGTGTCATGATGAACGGAATGATGGAAAGTTGCATGGCAATATATCTCGGAATGGCTATGGAAATGCCATAATAGGTAGGTATGGTGGCTGTTTTGAGGAAGATATAAGGAGGTTTATGTGTGAAAGAGTGTATCGTATCATGGGGTTTGGATCCACCGGCGAAGTTTGCGCCAACTCTTAATGTGAGAAAGGGCAATGCACGGTACCGAAGAGGCTAGCAAGGATGGAAGGGTGAGAGTGCGTATAATCCATGGACTCAACATTAGTCATAAAGAACTCACATACTTATTGCAAAAATCTACAAGTCATCAAAAACCTCGGCACTACGCGCATGCTCCTAGGGGGATAGATTGGTAGGAAAAGATCATCGCTCATCCCCGACCGCCACTCATAAGGAAGACAATCAAATAACACCTCATGTTTCATATTTGTTGCATAACATTTACCATACGTGCATGCTACGGGACTTGCAAACTTCAACACAAGTATTTCTCAATTTCACAACTACTCAACTAGCATGACTTTGATATTATTACCTCCATATCTCAAAACAATCATCAAGCATCAAACTTTTCTTAGTATTCAACATACTCATACGAAAGTTTTATTATTAATCTTGCATACCAAGCATATTAGAATTTTAAGCAAATTACCATGCTATTAAGACTCTCAAAATAATCTAAGTGAAGCATGAGAGATCAATAGTTTCTATAAAACAAATCCACCACCGTGCTCTAAAATATATAAGTGAAGCACTAGAGCAAAACTATAAAACTCAAAAGATATAATTGAAGCACATAGAGTATTCTATCAAATTCCAAATCATGTATGGCTCTCTCAAAAGTTGTGTACAGCAAGGATGATTGTGTTAGACTAACAAGAAAAGACTCAAATCATAAAAGACGCTCCAAGCAAAACACATATCATGTGGTGAATAAAAATATAGCTCCAAGTAAAATTACCGATAGAAGTAGACGAAAGAGGGGATGCCTTGGGGATGCCTTCCGGGGCATCCCCAAGCTTTGGCTTTTAGGTGTCCTTATATTATCTTGGGGGTTCCATGGGTATCCCAAAGCTTAGGCTCTTGCAACTTCTTGTTCCATAATCCATCAAATCTTTACCCAAAACTTGAAAACTTCACAACACAAAACTTAAAGTAGAAAATCTCGTGAGCTCCGTTAGTGAAAGAAAACAAAATACCACTTCAAGGTACTGTAATGAACTCATTCATTATTTATATGGGTGTTAAACCTACTGTATTCCAACTTCTCTATGGATTATAAACTATTTTACTAGCCATAGATTCATCAAAATAAGCAAACAACACACGAAAAAACAGAATCTGTCAAAAACAGAACAGTCTATAGTAATCTGTAGCTAGAGCAATATCTGGAACCCCAAAAATTCTAAAATAAATTGATGGACGTCAGGAAGTTATATATTAATCATCTTCAAAAATAATTAACTAAATATCACTCTCCAAATAAAAATTACATCAGTTCTCGTGAGTGCTAAAGTTTCTGTTTTTTACAACAAGTTCAACAAGACTTTCCCCAAGTCTTCCCAATGGTTCTACTTGGCACAAACACTAATTAAACACAAAAAACACAACCAAAACAGAGGATAGATAATTTATTTATTACTAAACAGGAGCAAAAATCAAGTAATAAAAATAAAATTGGGTTGCCTCCCAACAAGCGCTATCGTTTAACGCCCCTAGGTAGGCATAACAAGTAAGAATAGATCTAGGTATTGCCATCTTTGGTAGGAAATCCATAAGTGGCTCTCGTGATAGATTCATATGGTAATTTTATTTTCTTTCTAGGGAAGTGTTCCATGCCCTTTTTTAATGGAAATTGAAATCTAATATTCCCTTCCTTCATATCAATAATTGCACCAACCGTTCTATGGAAAGGTCTACCAAGAATAATAGGGCAAGAAGGATTGCAATCTATATCAAGAACGATAAAATCTATGGGCACATAATTCCTATTAGCAACAATAAGAACATCATTAATTCTCCCAATAGGTTTCATAATAGTGGAATCCGCAAGATGCAAGTTTAGAGAGCAATCATCAAAATCACGGAAATCTAGCAAATCACACAAAGTTTCGGGAATAGTAGAGACACTAGCACCCAAATCACATAAAGCATAAAACTCATAATTTTTAATTTTAATTTTAATAGTAGGTTCCCACTCATCATAAAGTTTCCTAGGGATAGAAACTTTGAATTCAAGTTTTTCTTCATAAGATTGCATCAAGGCATCAACGATATGTTTAGTAAACGCTTTATTTTGACTATAATTAAGAGTGAGGAGATTTTAGCATGGATTGCAACAATGAAATACAATCAATCAAAGAGAAATTTTCATAGTTAAATTCCTTGAAATCCATAATAGTGGGTTTAACAACATCTAGGGTTTTAATTTCTTCAATCCCACTTTTATCAAATTTAGCATCAAGATCAACAAATTCCGAATTCTTAGAACGCCTTCTAGGTAAAGGTGGATCATATTCAGTCCCATCATTATCAAGATTCATATTGCAAAACAAATATTTAATAGGGGACACATCAATAACTTTTAGATCTTCATCATTATTTTCATAGGAACTAGAAGAACATGCTTTTATAAAGGCATCTTTCATAGCACGCGTCCTAGCGGTTCTTTCTTTGCACTCGCCAATGGAAATTCTCATGGCTTTGAGAGACTCATTGATATCATGCTTAGGTGGAATAGATCTAAGTTTCAAAGAATCAACATCAAGAGCAATTCTATCAACATTCCTAGCCAAATAATCAACCTTAAGCAATTTTTCTTCAATCATAGCATTAAGATTCTTTTGCAAAGAAATAAATTATTTAATATTAGATTCAAAATCAGAGGGCATATTATGATGAATGTGTCATGATGAACGGAATGATGGAAAGTTGTATGGAAATATATCTCGGAATGGCTATGGAAATGCCATAATAGGTAGGTATGGTGGTTGTTTTGAGGAAGATATAAGGAGGTTTATGTGTGAAAGAGCGTATCATATTACGGGGTTTGGATGCACCGGTGAAGTTTGCGCCAACTCTCAATGTGAGAAAGGGCAATGCACGGTACCGAAGAGGCTAGCAAGGATGGAAGGGTGAGAGTGCATATAATCCATGGACTCAACATTAGTCATAAAGAACTCACATACTTATTGCAAAAATCTACAAGTCATCAAAAACCTCGGCACTACGCACATGCTCCTAGGGGGATAGATTGGTAGGAAAAGACCACCGCTTGTCCCCGACCGCCACTCATAAGGAGGACAATCAAATAACACCTCATGTTTCAAATTTGTTGCATAACGTTTACCATACGTGCATGCTACGGGACTTGCAAACTTCAACACAAGTATTTCTCAATTTAACAACTACTCAACTAGCATGACTTTGATATTATTACCTCCATATCTCAAAACAATCATCAAGCATCAAACTTTTCTTAGTATTCAACACACTCATAAGAAAGTTTTATTATTAATCTTGCATACCAAGCATATTAGGATTTTAAGCAAATTACCATGCTAATAAGACTCTCAAAATAATCTAAGTGAAGCATGAGAGATCACTAGTTTCTATAAAACAAATCCACCACCGTGCTCTAAAAGATATAAGTGAAGCACTAGAGCAAAACTATAAAGCTCAAAAGATATAAGTGAAGCACATAGAGCAAAACTATAAAGCTCAAAAGATATAAGTGAAGCACATAGAGTATTCTATCAAATTCCAAATCATGTATGGCTCTCTAAAAAGGTGTGTACAGAAAGGATGATTGTGGTAGACTAACAAGCAAAGACTCAAATAATAAAATACGCTCCAAGTAAAACACATATCATGTGGTGAATAAAAATATAGCTCCAAGTAAAGTTACCGATAGAAGTAGACGAAAGAGGGGATGCTTTCCGGGGCATCCCCAAGCTTTGGCTTTTAGGTGTCCTTAGATTATCTTGGGGGTTCCATGGGAATCCCCAAGCTTAGGCTCTTTCCACTCCTTGTTCCATAATCCATCAAATCTTTACCCAAAACTTGAAAACTTCACAACACAAAACTTAAAGTAGAAAATCTCGTGAGCTCCGTTAGCGAAAGAAAACAAAAGACCACTTCAAGGTACTGTAATGAACTCATTATTTACTTATATTGGTGTTAAACCTACTGTATTCCAACTTCTCTATGGATTATAAACTATTTTACAAGCCATAGATTCATCAAAATAAGCAAATAACACACGAAAAACGGAATCTGTCAAAAACAGAACAGTCTGTAGTAATCTGTAGCTAGCGCAAGATCTGGAACCCCAAAAATTCTAAAATAAATTTATGGACGTGAGGAATTTATCTATTAATCATATTAAAACAGAATTAACTAAATAGCACTTTCCAAATAAAAATGACAGTAGTTCTCGTGAGCACTAAAGTTTCTGTTTTTTACAGCAAGTTCAACAAGACTTTCCCCAAGTCTTCCCAATGGTTCTACTTGGCACAAACACTAATTAAACACAAAAAACACAACCAAAACAGAGGCTAGATAAATTATTTATTACTAAACAGGAGCAAAAAGCAAGGAGTAAAAATAAAATTGGGTTGCCTCCCAACAAGCGCTATCGTTTAACGCCCCTAGCTAGGCATAACAAGCAATAATAGATCTAGGTATTGCCATCTTTGGTAGGCCATCCATAAGTGGCTCTCATGATAGATTCATATGGTAATTTTATTTTCTTTCTAGGGAAGTGTTCCATGCCCTTTTCTAATGGAAATTGAAATCTAATATTCCATTCCTTCATATCAATAATTGCACCAACCGTTCTAAGGAAAGGTCTACCGAGAATAATAGGGAAAGAATTATTGCAATCTATATCAAGAACGATAAAATCTACGGGAACATAATTCCTATTTGGAACAATAAGAACATCGTTAATTCTTCCCATAGGTTTCTTAATAGTGGAATCCGCAAGATGCAAGTTTAGAGAGCAATCATCAAAATCACGGAAATCTAGCAAATCACACAAAGTTTTGGGAATAGTAGAGACACTAGCACCCAAATCACACAAAGCATAAAACTCATAATCTTTAATTTTAATTTTATTAGTAGGTTCCCACTCATCATAACGTTTTCTAGGGATAAAACTTTCAACTCAAGTTTTTCTTCATAAGATTGCATCAAGGCATCAATGATATGTTCGGTAAAGGCTTTATTTTGACTATAAGCATGAGGAGAATTTAGCACGGATTGCAACAAGGAATTACAATCAATTAAAGAGAAATTTCAATAATTAAATTCCTTGAAATCCAATATAGTGGGTTTAGCATCATCTAGGGTTTTATTTCTTTTAATCCCACTTTTATCAATTTCATCATTCAGATCTAAATACTCCAAATTTTTAGAACACCTTCTCGGTAAAGGTGGATCATATTCAGTCCCATCATTATCAAGATTAATATTGCAAAACAAAGATTTAATAGGGGATACATCAATAACTTTTAGATCTTCATCATTATTTTCATAGGAACTAGAAGAACATGCTTTAATAAAGGCATCTTTCATAGCACGCGTCCTAGCGGTTCTTTCCTTGCACTCATCAATGGAAATTCTCATGGCTTTGAGAGACTCATTGATATCATGCTTAGCAGGAATAGATCTAAGCTTTAAAGAATCAACATCAAGAGAAATTCTATCAACGTTCCTAGCCAAATCATCAATCTTAAGCAATCTTTCTTCAATCATAGCATTAAAATTCTTTTGCTAAGAAATAAATTCTTTAATATTAGATTCAAAATCAGAGGGCATCTTATTATAGTTTCCATAATAATTGTTGTAGGAACTACCATAATTATTATAGGGATTACTAGGATAAGGCCTAGGATTGAAATTTCCTCTATACGCGTTGTTACCAAAATTGTTCCTACCAACAAAATTCACACCCATAGATTCATTGTTATTCTCAATCAAAGTAGACAAGGGCATATCATCAGGATCAGAAGAAACACTCTTATTAGCAAATAATTTCATAAGTTCATCCATCTTTCCACTCAAAATATTAATTTCTTCTATCGCATGCACCTTTTTATTAGTAGATCTTTCATTATGCCATTGAGAATAATTAACCATAATATTTTCTAGGAGTTTAGTAGCATCTCCTAAAGTGATTTCCATAAAAGTGCCTTCCGCGGCCGAATCTAAAAGATTTCTAGAAGCAAAATTCAATCCGGAATAAAAAAATTGTATAATCATCCACAAATTCAAACCATGAGTAGGGCAATTACGTATGATTAACTTCATTCTCTCCCAAGCTTGTGCAACATGTTCATGATCAAGTTGCTTAAAATTCATAATATCGTTTCTAAGAGAGATGATCTTAGCGGGAGGAAAATACTTAGAGATAAAAGCATCTTTGCACTTGCTCCATGAATCAATACTATTTTTAGGCAAAGATGAAAACCATGCTTTAGCACGATCTCTAAGCGAAAAAGGAAATAGCTTCAATTTAACAATACATTATCGACATCTTTCTTCTTTTGCATGTCACACAAATCAATGAAGCTATTTATATGGGTAGCGGCATCTTCACTAGGAAGGCCGGAGAACGGATCTTTCATGACAAGATTCAGCAGAGCAACATTAATTTCACAAGATTCAGCATAGGTAAGAGGAGCAATCGGAGTGCTAATAAAATCATTGTTGTTGGTATTGGTGAAGTCACACAATTTAGTATTATCTTGAGCCATCGCAACAAACAAGCAATCCAACACACGAGCAAACAAAAGGCAAACGGGCAAAAAGAGGCAAATAGAGAGGGAGGATATATATATATAGAGAGAGAGAGATGGAGAATAAAACGGCAAGGGTGAAGTGGGGGAGAGGAAAACGGGAGGCAAATGGCAAATAATGTAATGCGGGAGATAGGGATTGTGATGGGTACTTGTGTTGGGGAACGTAGCATAAATTCAAAAATTTCCTATGTGTCACCAAGATCTATCTATGGAGTCATCTAGCAACGAGGGAGGAGTGGATCTACATACCCTTGTGGATCATGCGCGGAAGCGTTCAAGAGAACGGGGTTGATGGAGTCATACTCGTCGTGATCCAAATCACCGATGATCCTAGCGCCGAACGGATGGCACCTCCGCGTTCAACACACGTACGGAGCAGCGACGTCTCCTCCTTCTTGATCCAGCAAGGGGGGAGGAGAGGTTGAGGAAGATGGCTCCAACAGTAGCACGACGGCGTGGTGGTGGTGGAGCTGCAGTACTCCGGCAGGGCTTCGCCAAGCACTATGGAGGAGGAGGATGTGTTGGAGAGGGAGAGGGAGGCACCAAAGGCGTGGTTGAGAGGCCCTCCTTTCCCCACTATATATAGGGAGTCCAAGGGGGGGCGCCGGCCCTAGGTGATCCAATCTTCTAGGGGGGGCGGCGGCCAAGGGAGGAATCCCTCCTCCCCAAGGCACCTAGGAGGTGCCTTCCCCTTCCGGGACTCTTCCCTTCTTGAACCCTAGGCGCATGGGCCTCTTGGGGCTGGTGCCCTTGGCCCATATAGGCCAAGGCGCACCCCCTACAGCCCATGTGGCCCCCCAGAGAAGGTGGCCCCACCCGGTGGACCCCCGGGACCCTTCCGGTGGTCCCGGTACAATACCGGTGACTCCGAAACTTGTCCCGATGCCCGAAATAGCACTTCCTATATATAATTCTTTACCTACGGATCATTCCGGAACTCCTCGTGACATCCGGGATCTCATCCGGGACTCCGAACAACATTCGGGTTACTGCATATACATATCCCTACAACCCTAGCGTCACCGAACCTTAAGTGTGTAGACCCTACGGGTTCGGGAGACATGTAGACATGACCGAGATCGCTCTCCGGTCAATAACCAACAGCGGGATCTGGATACCCATGTTGGCTCCCACATGTTCCACGATGATCTCATCGGATGAACCACGATGTCAAGGACTTAATCAATCCCGTATACAATTCCCTTTGTCTAGCGGTACGATACTTGCCCGAGATTCGATCGTCGGTATCCCGATACCTTGTTCAATCTCGTTACCGGCAAGTCTCTTTACTCGTTTCGTAACACATCATCCCGTGATCAACTCCTTGATCACATTGTGCACATTATGATGATGTCCTACCGAGTGGGCCCAGAGATACCTCTCCGTCACACGGAGTGACAAATCCCATTCTCGATTCGTGCCAACCCAACAGACACTTTCGGAGATACCCGTAGTGCACCTTTATAGCCACCCAGTTACGTTGTGACGTTTGGCACACCCAAAGCACTCATACGGTATCCGGGAGTTGCACAATCTCATGGTCTAAGGAAATGATACTTGACATTAGAAAAGCTTTAGCATACGAACTACATGATCTTGTGCTAGGCTTAGGATTGGGTCTTTGTCCATCACATCATTCTCCTAATGATGTGATCCCGTTATCAATGACATCCAGTGTCCATGGTCAGGAAACCGTAACCATCTATTGATCAACGAGCTAGTCAACTAGAGGCTTACTAGGGACATGGTGTTGTCTATGTATCCACACATGTATTTGAGTTTCCTATCAATACAATTCTAGCATGGATAATAAACGATTATCATGAACAAGGAAATATAATAATAACTAATTTATTATTGCCTCTAGGGCATATTTCCAACAGTCTCCCACTTGCACTAGAGTCAATAATCCAGTTCACATTGATATGTGATTAACACTCAAGGTCACATCCCCATGTGACTAACACCCATAGAGTTTACTAGAGTCAATAATCTAGTTCACATTACCATGTGATTAACACTCGATGAGTTCTGGGTTTGAACATGTTATGCTTGTGAGAGATGTTATAGTCAACGTGTCAGAATCTTTCACATCCGTATGTACTTCGCAAATTTCTATGTCATCTTGTAGATGCAACTACTACGCTACATTTGGAGCTATTCCAAATAACTGTTCTACTATACGAATCCAGTTTACTACTCAGAATAATCTGGATTAGTGTCAAAGTTTGCATCGGCGTAACCCTTTACGACGAACTCTTTTACCACCTTCATAATCGAGAAAATTCCTTAGTCCACTAGTTACTAAGGATAACTTTGACCGCTGTCCTGTGATCCATTCTTAGATCACTCTTGTACCCCTTGACTGACTCATGGAAAGGCACATTTCAGGTGCGGTACACAGCATAGCATACTGTAGAGCCTATGTATTAAGCATAGGGGACGACCTTCGTCCTTTCTCTCTATTCTGCCGTGGTCGAGCTTTAAGTCTTAACTTCATACCTTACAACTCAGGCAAGAACTCCTTCTTTGACTGATCCATCTTGAACACCTTCAAGATCATGTCAGGGTATGTGCTCACTTGAAAGTACCATTAAGCATTTTGATCTATCCTTATAGATCTTGATGCTCAATGTTCAAGTAGCTTAATCCAGGCTTTCCATTGAAAAAACACTTTCAAATAACCCTATATGCTTTCCAGAAATCCTACGTCATTTCTGATCAACAATATGTCAACAACATATATTCATCAGAAATTCTATAGTGCTCCCACTCACTTCTTTGGAAATACAAGTTTCTCATAAACTTTGTATACACCCAAAATCTTTGATCATCTCATCAAAGCATACATTCCAACTCCGAGATGCTTACTCCAGTCCTTAGAAGGATTGCTGGAGCTTGGCATACTTGTTAGCATCTTTCAGGATTGACAAAACCTTCCGATTGTATCACATATAACCTTTCCTCAAGAAAATCGTCGAGGAAACAATGTTTTGACATCCTATCTGCAAGATTTCATAAATAATGTAGTAATCGCTAACATAATTCCAACAGACTCTTAGCATTGCTACGAGTGAGAAAGTCTCATCGCAGTCAACTCCTTGAACTTGTCGGAAAACATCTTAACGACAAGTCGAGCTTTCTTAATGGTGATACTTACCATCATTGTCCGTCTTCCTTTAAAAATTCATCTGTACTCAATAGCCTTACGACCATTGAGTAGTTCTTCCAAAGTCTACACTTCGTTTTCATATATGGATCCTCTCTCGGATTATATGGCCTCGAGCCATTTTGGAATCCAGGCCCACCATCGCTTCTCCATAGCTCGTAGGTTCATTGTTGTCTAGCAACATGACTTCCAAGATAGGATTACGTACCACTCTGAAGTAGTACGCATCCTTGTCATCCCACGAGGTTTGGTAGTGACTTGATCTGAAGTTTCATGATCACTATCATAAGCTTCCACTTCAATTAGTGTAGGTGCCATAGGAACAACTCCTGTGCCCTGCCACACACTAGTTGAAGAGACGGTTCAATAACCTCATCAACTCTCCACCATCCTCCCACTCAATTCTTTCGAGAGAAACTTTTCCTCGAGAAAGGACCCGATTCTAGAAACAATCCCTTATTGGATCTGAGACAGGAGGTATACCCAACTGTTTTGGGTGTCCTATGAAGATGCATTTATCCGCTTTGGGTTCGAGCTTATCAGCCTGAAACTTTTTCACATAAGCGTCGCAGCCCCAAACTTTTAAGAAATGACAGCTTAGGTTTCTCTAAACCATAGTTCATACGGTGTCATCTCATCGGAATTACGTGGTGCCCTATTTAAAGTGAATGTGGTTGTCTCTAATGCCTAACCCATAAACTATCATGGTAATTCGATAAGAGATATCATGGTATGCATCATATCCAATAGGGTGCAGTTATGATGTTCGGACACACCATCACACTATGGTGTTCCAGGCTGTATTAGTTGTGAAACAATTTCCACAATGTCTTAATTCTATGCCAAACTCGTAATTCAGATATTCATCTCTGTGATCATATCATAGATATTTTATCCTCCTGTCACGACGATCTTTCAACTTCACCCTGAAATTACTTGAACCTTTCAATAATTCAGACTCGTGATTTATCAAGTAAATGTACTCAACATCTACTCAAATCATCTGTGAAGTAAGAACATAACAATATCCACTACATGCCTCAGCACTCATTGGATTGCACACATCAAAATGTATTACTTCCAACAAGTTGCTTTCTAGTTCCATTTTACTGAAAACGAGGCTTTCAGTCATCTTGCCCATGTGGTATGATTTGCATGTCTCAAGTGATTCAAAATCAAGTGAGTCCAAACGGTCCATTTGCATGGAGTTTCTTCATGCATATACACCAATAGACATGGTTCGCATGTCTCAAACCTTTCAAAAAGTGAGTGAGCCCAAAGATCCATCAACATGGAGCTTCTTCATGCGTTTTATACCGATATGACTTACGTGGCAGTGCCACAAGTAGGTGGTACTATCATTACTATCTTTTGGCATGAACATGTGTATCACTACAATCGAGATTCAATGAACCATTCATTTTAGGTGCAATACCATTGAAGGTATTATTCAAAGAAACAGAGTAACTGTTATTCTCCTTAAATGAATAACCGTATTGCGATCGACATAATCCAATCATGTCTATGCTCAACGCAAACACCAATCTCGATGGTAGAGGGAGCGTGCGATGCTTGATCATATCAACATTGGAAACACTTCCAGCACATATCGCCAGCTCACCTTTAGCTAGTCTCCATTTATTCCGTAGCTTTTATTTCGAGTTACTAACACTTAGCAACCGAACCGGTATCTAATACCCTGGTGTTACTAGGAGTACTAGTAAAGTACACATCAACACAATGTATATCCAATATACTTCTATCGACCTTGCCAGCCTTCTCATCTACCAAGTATCTAGGGTAATTCTGCTCCAGTGGCTTTTCCCCTTATTACAGAAGCACTTAGTCTCGGGTTTGGGTTCAACCTTGGGTTTCTTCACGAGAGCAGCAACTGAATTGCCGTTTCATGAAGTATACCTTCTTGCCCTTGCCCTTCTTGAAACCAGTGGTTTCACCAACCATCAACAATTGATGCTCCTTCTTGATTTCTACTTTTGTGGTGTCAAACATCGCG
Source organism: Triticum aestivum (assembly GCF_018294505.1). Taxonomy (NCBI): domain Eukaryota; kingdom Viridiplantae; phylum Streptophyta; class Magnoliopsida; order Poales; family Poaceae; genus Triticum; species Triticum aestivum. The sequence goes on from NC_057806.1 coordinate 664,723,199, forward strand.
AATATCTCAAGGATCATCATATATGTCCCTGATACATTATAGTTCATCATGAAGCTCAATTAGCTTGGTGGTAATGACTTCGAAGAACCATCACTATTTCATCTGGAAGATCAACTCCCACTCGATTCAAGCGATTGTTGTACTGAGACAATCTGAGCACAAGTTCAACAATTGAGCTTTTCTCCCTTAGTTTGCAGGCTAAGAAAATCGTCAGAGGTCTTATACCTCTTGACGTGGGCACGAGCCTGAAATCCCAATTTCAGCCCTCGAAACATCTCATATGTTTCGCGACGTTTCAAAACGTCTTCGGTGCCTCAACTCTAAGCCGTTTAACTGAACTATCACGTAGTTATCAAAATGTGTATGTCAGATGTTCGCAACATCCATAGACAACGTTCGAGGTTCAGCACACTGAGCGGTGCATTAAGGACATAAGCCTTCTATGAAGCAATGAGGACAAACCTCAGTTTACGGACCTAGTCCGCATAGTTACTACTATCAACTTTCAACTAAATTTTCTCTAGGAACATATCTAAACAGTAGAACTGAAGCGCGAGCTACGACATAATTTGCGAAGACCTTTTGACTATGTTCAGGATAATTACGTTCATCTTGTGAACTCCCACTCAGATAGACATCCCTCTAGTCATCTAAGTGATTACATGATCCGAGTCAACTAGGCCGTGTCCGATCATCACGTGAGACGGACTAGTCATCATTGGTGAACATCTTCATGTTGATCGTATCTACCATACGACTCATGCTCGACCTTTCGGTCTCTTGTGTTCCGAGGCCATGTCTGTACATGCTAGGCTCGTCAAGTCAACCTAAGTGTTTCGCGTGTGTAAATCTGTCTTACACCCGTTGTATCTGAACGTTAGAATCTAACACCCGATCATCACGTGGTGCTTCAAAACAACGAACTGTCGCAACGGTGCACAGTTAGGGGGAACACTTTCTTGAAATTATTATGACGGATCATCTTATTTACTACTGTCGTTCTAAGTAAACAAGATGCATAAACATGATAAACATCACATGCAATCAAATAGTGACATGATATGGCCATCATCACTTTGCTCCTCTTGATCTCCATCTTCGGGGCTCCATAATCATCATCGTCACCGGCATGACACCATGATCTCCATCATCATGATCTCCATCATCGTGTCTTCATGAAGTTGTCTCGCCAACTATTACTTCTACTACTACAGCTAACAGTTAGCAATAAAGTAAAGTAATTACATGACGTTTATGTTGACACGCAGGTCATAAATAAATTAAGACAACTCCTATGGCTCCTGCCGGTTGTCATACTCATCGACATGCAAGTCGTGATTCCTATTACAAGAACATGATCAATCTCATACATCACATATATCATTCATCACATCCTTTTGGCCATATCACATCACATAGCATACCCTGCAAAAACAAGTTAGACGTCCTCTAATTGTTGTTTGCATGTTTTACGTGGCTGCTATGGGTTTCTAGCAAGAACGTTTCTTACCTACGCAAAAACCACAACGTGATATGCCAATTGCTATTTACCCTTCATAAGGACCCTTTTCATCGAATCCGATCCGACTAAAGTGGGAGAGACAGACACCCGCTAGCCGCCTTATGCAACTAGTGCATGTCAGTCGGTGGAACCAGTCTCATGTAAGAGTACGTGCAAGGTCGGTCCGGGCCGCTTCATCCCACAATGCCACCGAATCAAGATTGGACTAGTAACGGTAAGCATATTGAACAAAATCAACGCCCACAACTACTTTGTGTTCTACTCGTGCATAGAAACTACGCATAGACCTAGCTCATGATGCCACTGTTGGGGAACGTAGCATAAATTCAAAAATTTCCTACGTTTCACCAAGATCTATCTATGGAGTCATCTAGCAATGAGGGAGCAGTGGATCTACATACCCTTGTAGATCGCGCGCGAAAGCGTTCAAGAGAACGGGGTTGATGGAGTCGTACTCGTCGTGATCCAAATCACCGATGATCCTAGCGCCGAACGGACGGCACCTCCGCGTTCAACACACGTACGGAGCAGCGACGTCTCCTCCTTCTTGATCCAGCAAGGGGGAGGAGAGGTTGAGGAAGATGGCTCCAATAGTAGCACGCCGGCGTGGTGGTGGTGGAGCTGCAGTACTCCGGTAGGGCTTCGCCAAGCACTATGGAGGAGGAGGATGTGTTGGAGAGGGAGAGGGAGGCACCAAAGGCGTGGTTGAGAGGCCCTCCTTTCCCCACTATATATAGGGAGTCCAAGGGGGTGCGCCGGCCCTAGGAGATCCAATCTCCTAGGGGGGCGGCGACCAAGGGAGGAATCCCTCCTCCCCAAGGCACCTAGGAGGTGCCTTCCCCTTCCGGGACTCTTCCCTTCTTGAACCCTAGGCGCATGGGCCTCTTGGGGCTGGTGCCCTTGGACCATATAGGCAAAGGCGCACCCCCTACTGCCCATGTGCCCCCCCGGGGCAGGTGGCCCCACCCGGTGGACCCACGGGACCCTTCCGGTGGTCCCGGTACAATACCGGTGACTCCGAAACTTGTCCCGATGCCCGAAATAGCACTTCCTATATATAATTCTTTACCTACGGACCATTCCGGAACTCCTCGTGACGTCCGGGATCTCATCCGGGACTCCAAACAACATTCGGGTTACTGCATATACATATCCCTACAACCCTAGCGTCACCGAACCTTAAGTGTGTAGACCCTACGGGTTCGGGAGACATGTAGACATGACCGAGATCGCTCTCCGGTCAATAACCAACAGCGGGATCTGGATACCCATGTTGGCTCCCACATGTTCCACGATGATCTCATCGGATGAACCACGATGTCAAGGACTTAATCAATCCCGTATACAATTCCCTTTGTCTAGCGGTACGATACTTGCCCGAGATTCGATCGTCGGTATCCCGATACCTTGTTCAATCTCGTTACCGGCAAGTCTCTTTACTCGTTTCGTAACACATCATCCCGTGATCAACTCCTTGATCACATTGTGCACATTATGATGATGTCCTACCGAGTGGGCCCAGAGATACCTCTCCATCACACGGAGTGACAAATCCCATTCTCGATTCGTGCCAACCCAACAGACACTTTCGGAGATACCCGTAGTGCACCTTTATAGCCACCCAGTTACGTTGTGACGTTTGGCACACCCAAAGCACTCCTACGGTATCCGGGAGTTGCACAATCTCATGGTCTAAGGAAATGATACTTGACATTAGAAAAGCTTTAGCATACGAACTACATGATCTTGTGCTAGGCTTAGGATTGGGTCTTTGTCCATCACATCATTCTCCTAATGATGTGATCCCGTTATCAATGACATCCAATGTCCATGCTCAGGAAACCGTAACCATCTATTGATCAACGAGCTAGTCAACTAGAGGCTTACTAGGGACATGGTGTTGTCTATGTATCCACACATGTATCTGAGTTTCCTATCAATACAATTCTAGCATGGATAATAAACGATTATCATGAACAAGGAAATATAATAATAACTAATTTATTATTGCCTCTAGGGCATATTTCCAACAACTTGGTATGTTGACTTTTGCGCAGACTCCCCGGCAACGGCGCCAGAAATTCTTCTTGCTACCTCTTGAGCACTGCGTTGGATTTCCCCGAAGAGGAGAGGATGATGCAGCAAAGTAGCATAAGTATTTCTGTCAGTTTTTGAGAACCAAGGTATCAATCCAGTAGGAGGCTACGCGCGAGTCCCTCGTACCTACACAAAAACAATAGCTCAACGCAACCAACGCGCTTAGGGTTTGTCAATCCCTTCACGGTCACTTACGAAAGTGAGATCTGATAGAGATGATAAATATTATTTTTGGTATAGAGATGCAAAGTAAAAAGTTAAAGCAAAGAAATAATAAAGTGATGGAGATTGATATGATGAGAAAGAGACCCGGGGGCCATAGGTTTCACTAGTGGCTTCTCTCAAGAGCATATGTATTCTACGGTGGGTGAACAAATTACTATTGAGCAATTGACAGAATTGAGCATAGTTATGAGAATATCTAGGTATGATCATGTATATAGGCATCACGTCCGACACAAGTAGACCGACTCCTGCCTGTATCTACTACTATTACTCCACTCATCAACCGCTATCCAGCATGCATCTAGAGTATTAAGTTAAAACAGATTAACGCCTTAAGCAAGATGACATGATGTAGAGGGATAGTTTCATGCAATATGATAAAAAAATCCATCTTGTTATCCTCGATGGCAACAATACAATACGTGCCTTGCTGCCCCTTCTGTCTCTGGGAAAGGACGCTGCAAGATTGAACCCAAAGCTAAGCACTTCTCCCATGGCAAGAACAACCAATCTAGTAGGCCAAACCAAACTGATAATTCGAAAAGACTTGCAAAGATAACCAATCATACATAAAAGAATTCAGAGAAGATTCAAATATTATTCATAGATAGACTGGATCATAAACCCACAATTCATCGATCTCAACTAACACACCGCAAAAAGAAGATTACATCGAATAGATCTCCACAAGAGAGGGGGAGAACATTGTATTGAGATCCAAAAAGAGAGAAGAAGCCATCTAGCTACTAACTATGGACCAGTAGGTCTGAAGTAAACTACTCACACTTCATCGGAGGGGCTTGGATGATGATGTAGAAGCCCTCCGTAATCGATGCCCCTCCGGCGGAGCTCCGGAACAGGCCCCAAGATGGGATCTCGTGGATACAGAAAGTTGCGGCAGTGGAATTAGGTTTTTGGCTCCGTCCCCGATCGTTTGGGGGTACGTAGGTATATATAGGAGGAGGAAGTACGTTAGTGGAGCTTCGAGGGGCCCACAAGGCAAGGGCGCGTGCCCTCCACCCTCGTGACCGCCTCGTGGCTTTCTTGACGGAGGGTCCAAGTCTCCTAGATCTTATCTGATGAGAAAATCACGCTTCCGAAGGTTTCATTCCGTTTGGACTCCGTTTGATATTTTGTTTCTCCGAAACACTGAAATAGGCAAAAAAAAACAACAATTCTGGGCTGGGCCTACGGTTAATAGGTTAGTCCCAAAAATGATATAAAAGTGGAAAATAAAGCCCAATATAGTCCAAAACAGTAGATAATATAGCATGGAGCAATCAAAAATTATAGATATGTTGGAGACGTATCAATCAGCCCTCCCGAGAGGTTTTAGGGTTTGGCGGCGGCTCCGTATTGTAAAACGTGATGAATTCTTCTCTCTGATTGTTTTCTCTCCGAAACCAAATATATAGAGTTGGAGTCGAGGTCGGAGGAGCTCCAGGGGGGCCACGAGGTAGGGGGCGCGCCCCCATCCTCGTGGACAGGTGGTGGGCCCCCTGGTCTTCATCTTTTGCAAGGATTTTTTATTATTTCCGAAAAGATGTTCCGTGAAGTTTCAGGTCATTCCAAGAACTTTTGTTTCTGCACATAAATAACACCATAGCAATTCTGCTAAAAACAGCGTCAGTCCGGGTTAGTTCCATTCAAATCATGCAAGTTAGAGTCCAAAACAAGGGCAAAAGCGTTTCGAAAAGTAGATACGACGGATACGTATCACTCTCTAAAACTTCCGGGTTGTGTCCCTGGCAGCGCTTTCTTTAAAGCCATTAAGCTAGGCATATAGTGCTCAAGTAATGAATCCACCCGAATCCCAAGGTATATCAAAGCCAATTTTAATTAACAATGATTTATAATTTAGTAGTGAGCACAGAGTAACATATGTCATGCAACGACGAAGTCTAACTCTCCTCCTATGCATCGGCATGTCATAAAAGAACAATTCATGCACACAAAGTAAAGGCCAATGCATAGTATAAACAATTTCTTGCAATTTTATCATATTGGAAACATAGAGAGGTGGAGATATAGTTCCTCTCTCATAATAATTGCAAGTAGGAGCAGCAAGCACATGCATATTATATCTATCAAAATCATCATGTGTAGTAGTAAAAGGCAACCCATTAATATAATCCTTAATAAGCACAAACTTCCCCGATATAGTGTAGTTTGGAGAATTCAAAAAGATAATAGGACTATCATGTGTGGGTGCAATAGCAACAATTTCATGTTTAACATAAGGAACTATAGCAAGTTCATCTCCATAAGCATCATTCATGTTGGCATCTTGGCCACAAGCATAGCAAGCATCATCAAAAAGGGATATTTCAAAAGAATCAACGAGATCATAGCAATTATCATAGCATTCATCCTTCGGTAAGCATGAAGGGAAATTAAACAATGTATGAGTTGAAGAGTTACTCTCATTAGAAGGTGGGCACGGGTGATCAATCCGCTCTTCCTCCTTTTGTTCTTCGCTCTCCTCCTCATCTTTTTCATCCAATGAGCTCACAGTTTCATCAATTTCTTCTTCCATAGACTCCTGCAAAATATTAGTCTGTTCTTGGACAGCAGAGACTTTCTCAATAAGCGCATTAATATAGGAATTATATTCATAATTATCATAGCAATATTTCAATATAGCCAAATTTTCAGGCCTATAAACATCATCATCAAAAGCTTCATACTTTTCAAACAAAGATTCAATTTCATAAGCACCCTTAAAAGCAACAAATTCTTCTATTTGTTCCACATCATAGTAATCATATATACCACTAGCATAAGAAGCTAAGGTTTCATTATCATTAAATTTGCATGAAAAGGGAAGGTGTGGAGCCTTCATCCTAGAGCAACAAGTGTAATCATAACTCAAGCATACTTGCTGAGCATACCAATACAACACATAAGTTTGATCCCATAATAGTTTCCCTTTTTGAGTTAAGAGATAGTCCCTAAAGTATTCACGTTGATCCAACGTGTCTCCCATTACCAAATTGAATGGGGTTTTCTCTGGATTATCAAAGTAGTACATAATATCTGTCACATAACGAGCATCGAAGGTTTTAGGAGGTTCCTCATCTCCATGAGCAGCAAGTACACCTAATTTTTTTGGTATTTCGTGTTCCATATCCATAACTAAAGATAAAGAACAACTAAGAACAGCAAATAAAAATTACTTAGTGATAAAGAAAATAAGCACACACGAGAATATTCACCCCACGCTATTGCTCTCCGGCAACGGCGCTAGAAAAAGGTCTTGATAACCCACAAGTATAGGGGATCGCAACAGTTTTCGATAAGTAAGAGTGTCGAACCCAACGAGGAGCTAAAGGCAGAACAAATATTCCCTCAAGTTCTATCGACCACCGATACAACTCTACGCACGCTTGACGTTCGCTTTACCTAGAACAAGTATGAAACTAGAAGTACTTTGTAGGTGTTTTTGGATAGGTTTGCAAGATAATAAAGAGCATGTAAATAAAAAGTAGGGGTTGTTTAGATAAAGACACAACTGAGTTAGGTTTAGTAGAGAGCTTGTTGTTACGAGAAAGTTATTTGTCCCTAGGCAATCGATAACTAGACAGGTAATCATTATTGCAATTTTATATGAGGGATAGGCATAAGCTAACATACTTTGTCTACTTGGATCATATGCACTTATGATTGGAACTCTAGCAAGCATCCCCAACTACTAAAGATCATTAAGATAAAACCCAACCGTAGCATTAAAGCATCAAGTCCTCTTTATCCCATACGCAACAACCCCCTTACTCGGGTTTGTGTTTCAGTCACTCACGCAACCCACTATAAGCGAATCATGAATGTATTGCAACACCCTACAGCGGGGATCCCTCACGCTTGCGCGACACAGACAGCACCATAGGATAGCACCAATAATAAAACATGCAACTCAAACCAATCTTGATCATCAAATAGCCCATAGGACAAAACGGATCTACTCAAACATCATAGGATAGCATACATCATTGGGAAATAATATATAGCATTGAGCACCATGTTTAAGTAGAGATTACAGCGGGTAAAAGAGAGGTTACACCGCTGCATATAGGGGAGAAGAGTTGGTGATGATGGCGGTGAAGTTGTTGGTGAAGATTGTGGTGATGATGATGGCCACGGCAGCGTTCCGGCGCCACCGAAAGAGAAGGGGGGGGGGGCCTTCGTCTTCTTCTTCCTTGACCTCCTCCCTAGATGGGAGAAGGGTTTCCCCTCTAGTCGTTGGCCTCCATGGCGTGGGAGGGGCGAGAGCCCCTCCGAGATTGGATCTGTCTCTCTGTCTCTCTCTGTTTCTGCGTTCTCAGATTCTACCATTTCACCGTTTCTTATATTCACGGAGATCCGTAACTCCGATTGGGCTGAAATTTTAACACGATCTCTATCCGGATATTAGCTTTATTGCTGCAAAAGAAGGGCATCAACCGCCTTACGGGATGGCCACGAGGGTCAGGGGCGCTCCCCCTGCCTCGTGGCCCCCTTGGGCATCGTCTCGCGTAGATTTTTCTTCCCAAAAATCACATATATTCCAAAAAAATCTCCGTCAGTTTTTATCCCGTTTGGACTCCGTTTGATATCGATATTCTGCGAAACAAAAAACATGCAACAAATAGGAACTGACACTGGGCACTGGATCAATATGTTAGTCCCAAAAATAGTATAAAAAGTTGCCAAAAGTATATGAAAGTTGTAGAATATTGGCATGGAACAATCAAAAATTATAGGTACGACGGAGACGTATCAATGTCAAAACTGCATTCCTGAATGGATTTCTGGAAGAAGAGTTGTATATAGTGCAACCAGAAGGTTTTGTCGATCCAAAGGGAGCTAACAGAGTGTGCAACCTCCAGCGATCCATTTATGGACTGGTGCAAGCCCCTCGGAGTTGGAATAAACGTTTTGATAGTGTGATCAAAGCATATGGTTTTATATAGACTTTTGGAGAAGCCTGTATTTACAAGAAAGTGAGTGGGAGCTCTGTAGCATTTCTGATATTATATGTGGATGACATATTGTTGATTGGAAATGATATAGAATTTCTGGATAGCATAAAAGGATATTTGAATAAGAGTTTTTCAATGAAGGACCTCGGTGAAGCTGCTTATATATTGGGCATCAAGATCTATAGAGATAGATCGAGACGCTTAATTGGACTTTCACAAAGCACATACCTTGACAAAGTTTTGAAGAAGTTCAAAATGGATCAAGCAAAGAAAGGGTTCTTGCCTGTGTTACAAGGTGTGAAGTTGAGTAAGACTCAATGCCCGACCACTTCAGAAGATAGAGAGAAAAATGAAAGATGTTCCCTATGCTTCATCCATAGGCTCTATCATGTATGCAATGTTGTGTACCAGACCTGATGTGTGCCTTGCTATTAATTTAGCAGGGAGGTACCAAAGTAATCCAGGAGTAGATCACTGGACAGCTTCAAGAAGATCCTGAAATACTTGAAAAGGACGAAGGATATGTTTCTCATTTATGGAGGTGACAAAGAGCTCATTGTAAATGGTTACGTCGATGCAAGCTTTGACACTGATCTGGACGATTCTAAATCGCAAACCGGATACGTGTTTTTATTGAACGGAGGAGCTGTTAGTTGGTGCAGTTCTCAACAAAGCGTCGTAGCAGGATCTACATGTGAAGCGGATTACATAGCTGCTTCGGAAGTAGCAAATGAAGGAGTCTGGATGAAGGAGTTCATATCCGATATAGGTGTCATACCTAGTGCATCGGTTCCAATGAAAATCTTTTGTGACAATACTGGTGCAATTGCTTTGGCAAAGGAATCCAAATTTCACAAGAGAACCAAGCACATCAAGAGACTCTTCAACTCCATCCGGGATCAAGTCAGGTGGGAGACATAGAGATTTGCAAGATACATACGGATCTGAATGTTGCAGACCCGTTGACTAAGCCTCTTCCACGAGCAATACATGATCAGCACCAAGGCTCCATGGGTGTTAGAATCATTACTATGTAATCTAGATTATTGACTCTAGTGCAAGTGGGAGACTGAAGGAAATATGCCCTAGAGGCAATAATAAAGTTATTATTTATTTTCTTATATCATGATAAAAGTTTATTACTCATGCTAGAATTGTATTAACCGGAAACATGATACATGTGTGAATACATAAACAAACAAACTGTCACTAGTGTGCCTCTACTTGACTAGCTCGTTGATCAAAGATGGTTATATTTCCTAGCCATAGACAAAGAGTTGTCATTTGATTAACGGGATCACATCATTAGGAAAATGATGTGATTGACTTGACCCATTCCGTTAGCTTAGCACTTGATCGTTTATTATGTTGCTATGGCTTTCTTCATGACTTATGTATTTTCCTATGACTATGAGATTATGCAACTCCCGTTTATCGGAGGAACACTTTGTGTGCTACCAAACGTCACAATGTAACTGGGTGATTATAAAGGTGCTCTACAGGTGTCTCTGAAGGTACGTGTTGGGTTGACATATTTCAAGATTAGGATTTGTCACTCCGATTGTCGGAGAGGTATCTCTGGGCCCACTTGGTAATACACATCACTTAAGCCTTGCAAGCATTACAACTAATGAGTTAGTTGTGGGATGATGTATTACGAAACGAGTAAAGAGAATTGCCGGTAACGAGATTGAACTAGGTATTGAGATACCGACGATCGAATCTCGGGCAAGTAACATACCGATGACAAAGGGAACAACGAATGTTGTTATGCGGTTTGACCGATAAAGATCTTCGTAGAATATGTAGGAGCCAATATGAGCATCCAGGTTCCACTATTGGTCACTGACCGGAGACATGTCTCCGTCATGTATACATAGTTCTCGAACCCGTAGGGTCCGCACGCTTAAAGTTCGATGACGGTTATATTATGAGTTTATGTGTTTTGATGTACCGAAGGTAGTTTGGAGTCCCGGATGTGATCACGGACATGACGAGGAGTCTCTAAATGGTCGAGACATAAAGATCGATATATTGGACAACTATATTTGGATACCGGAATGGTTCCGGGTGAGATCGGGATAATACCGGAGCACCGGGAGGTTATCGGAACCCCCGGGAGGTATATGGGCCTTAATGGGCTTTAGTGGAAAGGAGGGAAAAGGAGCAAGGGAGGGGGCCTCCCCCCAAGCCCAATCCGAATTGGGAGGGGGGCCGGCCCCCCTTTCCTTCCTCCCTCCTTCCTCTTCCTCTCCAAATAGGAAAAGGAGGAGTCCTACTCCCGGTGGGGTAGGACTCCCCCCTTGGGCACGCCTCCTCCCCTTGGCCGGCCCTCTCCTCCCCCCTTTATATACGGAGGAGAGAGGCACCCCATAGACACAACAATTGATCTCTTGGATCTTTTAGCCGTGTGTGGTGCCCCTCTCCACCATAGTCCACCTCGATAATATCGTAGCGGTGCTTAGGCGAAGCCCTGCACCGGTAGAACATCAACATCGTCACCACGCCATCGTGGTGACGAAACTCTCCCTCAAAGCTCTGCTGGATCGGAGTTCGAGGGACGTCATCGAGTTGAACGTGTGCAGAACTCAGAGGTGTCGTGCCTTCAGTACTTGATTGGTCGGATCATGAAGACGTACGACTACATCAACCGCGTTGTGCTAACGCTTCCGTTTTCGGTCTACGAGGGTATGTGGACACACTCTCCCCTCGTTCTATGCATCACCATGATCTTGCATGTGCGTAGGAAATTTTTTGAAAGTACTACGTTCCCCAACACACCCTTTAGTCCTGGTTCATGTGTCAAGCCGAGACTAATGGTCCCATTTTCAAATTCTACACACACACACACCTGGATCGCCCTTTCAGTTTTGTAAAAAGCAAAAGAAAATGATAAAAACTTCAAAAAATAAAATTCTTCGAGATGTAGTTATATTACTACATCTACTAGTTAGGAAAATTAAAAAACTTAAATTTGGACATGTTTTGCAAAAAAGTATCATGAAAAAGTAAAACGGCTATAACTTTTACATATGATGTCGAAAAAACGTATACTATATCAAAATATTCAGCACGAAAGTCCGCATCCGATTTTGACCCCCTACGGCCTATTTGCAAATTTTTAGGATCCTCAAATTCTAAAAGAAAACAGTTATGCTCAAATTTCAGTTTTTTTGTTTGAATTTTGGTTAAATTAGGTCAAATTTGGTCAAACTACTTATTCAAGAAGTATTAGTGTTACTAAATAATTATTCAAGAATATTAGTGTTACTAAATAATTATTACAGTTTTTTTGAATTTTGGTCAAATCTGGTCAAACTATGGTCAAACTACTTATTCAAGAAATATTAGTGTTAGTACATAATTATTCAAGAATATTAGTGTTACTACATAATTATTCAAGAATATTAGTGTTACTACATAATTATTCAAGAATATTAGTGTTACTAAATAATTATTTCAATTTTTTGAATTTTGATCAAATCTGGTCAAACTACTTATTTAAGAAATATTAGTGTTACTAAATAATTATTGTTTTTTAGAATAATAGTTTCAAACTCAAACAGTGAAACGTGTGACTTCATGCTCAAGCTAAACTCCTGAGGGTTAATAGGATTGACATGTTACTATTGTCAGGAAAACAACAAGTGCGGACTTGGAAACGAGGGGGAATAGAACCCGGAAGTTAAGCCTGCTCAGGCTGGAGTAGTGAGAGGATGGGTGACTGGCCGAGAAGTTAGATTATTTAGAATGATGAGGGGTGATTAGAGATTAGAGGTTAAATAGAGCAGTGATGAGCGGTGATTAGAGATTAAATTGGAAAATAATTCAGAAATTTGAAAATAAAAAAATTAAATAAAAAATAAAAAAATTCAAATTTTTTATCGTAAAAATACCTTTAGTACCGGTTGGTGTTACCAACCGGGACTAAAGGTGGAGCTCCAGACAGCGGCCACATGGACGGCCTTTAGTCCCGGTTCGTGTAAGAACCGGGACTAAAGAGGGAGGCTTTAGTAACGACCCTTTAGTCCCGGTTCCAGAACCGGGACTAAATGCCCTCTAGAACCGGGACAAATGGCCCATTTTCTACTAGTGGAAGGACCACGTCGAAATATCGACCGGGGAAGGGGAAGGTGGAGAAGTGGCCCATGGCCGCAACCGACGCTTGTGCCGGCTCCAGCTCCCCTCCCCCCCAAACCGAGTTCCGCCCCCACATCGAAGGCCCAGGACACCATGGGGCATCGGCCACCGCCAGAAGCCGTAGAGGAAGAATGGCCGAGCTGTCGTCGCCACCGTCTAGAGACGTCACCAGGGGGATCCGCCCGAGCCAACCGCCGCCACCCAGCCGCGAGGGCCCGACTGGGTGGGAGCAGCCCACCACCTCCGCTGCTGCGCTGCCCCCCACTAGAGAACCATGGCGAGAGGGCCGCCCGAGACCCGATCAACCGCGACCCGCGGCGCTGGCTGCGACGCAGAGGCGCTGCTGGAAGCACCGCCGCCAACGCCACCACCATGCCGCCCGCCGCCACGCCACCATCGCCGGCCTGCTCAGGAGCGTTGCCGCGCCGCCACGACCGGCATCGAGCTCCGTGCCCCACCATGAGATCTGACCCGCGACCAACTCCACGCGCGGGGGACGAAGAGGCCCTATCGCCGCCGGCGACGACCAAGTTTCGCCCGGCCGCGCCCTCTGGTGGTGGAGAGGGAGGAGGAGAGGGGGTGCGGTGGCGGGGATCTGAAGCCCTCCCCGACGCCTCGCGGGTGGCAGCGGGAACCCACATTGCTTACAACCATCATGTAGTCAAAGCCTGGGAGCAACGATCGTCGGCACGAACCAAGTCATCAGACATGGCGAGATGCTCTCTCGACGTTCTCCCAGTTGTAGTCGCGGTCATACCAGCCAGAGGGACCATCAAGTTTCACTGTTCCATTTTCTGCTCTATCTATATTGTTACTACAGATCGACAGTGAGGCGAATCGGATAACAGCAACATCCTTTTCACCGCGCCACACCGGCACATGGTAGGCCTCACATCACATGAACCAGCCGCCGTCGGTCTCCTTCCCCCAGGCCCGTCGATGAGGGGGGGGGGGCAAAGTGGCCGATCAGAGAGATGGTCCGCCTTGTTCATACGCGAGCCGCCCCGAATCGACGATGTCTCCAATCTCTGTGTGCATTCTTAGAGCATCTCCAGCCGCACCCCCAACAGGCCCTCCCTAGGCGTTTTTGCCGCGCCGGCGCCGAAAAACGGCCCAGTCGCGCCCCTAGAAGCCCGTTTTTCGCCGGCTCGGGCCGAAACTGGTGCCGGCGGACCCAGGCCGAACCTGGCGCCCTGGGAGGCGCCTGGGGCGCTGGCACAAGCGAAAAGGGCGTGTGGATCCGCCCTGTCGGCGAGGCGAGCGCCTCTTCCCGCCGTTTCTTTCCGCTTTTTCCCCATTTCCCTCCCGTACTCTTCCTTCCTCCCGTCAATCTCCCTCCCGCTTGCCTCCCTCCCAGCCGGCCGCCATGCCACCGAAGAAGTACGTCGCCCCCCGTGCGGCGGGAACCGCGACCGCCTCCATCGCCCAGCCGAAGTAGAGGAAGCCGAGGGCACCGCCGATCAAGCCACCGGGCATGTCAAACGCCGAGTGGAGGACGGAAGTTCAGCGACGGGAGGCTGTCACCGCTGACCGGTGGAACAGGGCCATCGCCAAGAAGGCGCGCGACAACACGGCGCGCGCGGCTGCGGCTGCCTCATCGGCGGACCAAGCCGAGGCCGAGGCGACTCGCGCGGGGATGATGAATCCACCCGGAAGCCACGCTCAGTGCGCGCCCTGGGGCCAACAAGGCGTCGGCTCTCTGTAGCCATGGGGATCGCCCTCGCCGGGCTACACCGACGGGGACGCGCACGGTGGGTTCAACCCAAACGTCACCTTCCCCCATGGATACCCGGCCCAGTGCACGCCCTCTCCCACCTTCGCCGGCGTGTAGTACCCTCCATACAACTACTCGCCGCCCGCCTACGCTTCCTCCCCGACACCCCCGCTATGCCGTGGCCCGCTGCCCTTCTCGCACCTCGGCAACACCGACGAGACCGAGGCCGACATGGACGACATCATCGCGGCAAGTTCGGCCGCGGCCGCCGCGTCTCCCGGGTTCGTCACCCAGGACGAGGTCGTGGATCTCAGCGGCGGCATGGACGGCGAGCTTGGCTACGTCTACGGCGAGGATGAGCAGGAGGAGCGGGAGGAGGAGGAGGAGGAGGAGGAGGAGGAAGAAGAGGAGGAGCCGATGCCCGCGTCGGCCAAGGGGCGCAAGAAGAAGAAGCGGGCTGCCAGGACAGGCGAGCCGCGCATCAAGTGGGAGTCCAAGGAGGAGGAATGCCTCGCCGAAGCATGGAAAGTCGTCTGCCTCGATCCGACGACCGGCACGAACCAGAGCATCGACACGTACTGGGACCGCATCAAGGCCGAGTTCGACGAGCGCAAACTCGTCGACCCCTACTTCAAAGGTGTCTACATGCAGCGCGGCTCCAAGGCGATGGCGAACCATTGGGGGCGTGCAACAAATGGCATGGGGTCGTCGAGGAGGTCGCGGCTCACCCGGAGAGCGGTGCCAGCGTCGAGGATCAGGTATGCCACGCCGGTCTCCCGCCTCTCTTCGCCGTGTACGCGCGCCAACTGTTTGTTCCTCCGCGCAGTTGCTGCGCATGTTCGCCCTGTACCGGCAGAGCAACAGCGACGCCGAATTCAAGTACCTCCACGTCTACAAGCGCATTGACAAGTGCGAGAAGTGGGCGGAAGTCCGGCGCACCCTCGACAAGGCCAAGGAGACCTACAAGCCGGACGCGCCGACTCCTGGTGCATCGGAAGGGCGGCCGGACGGCAACAAAGTTGCCAAGAAGGGAAAATATGCCGACGTGGCCACTGCTCGAGTGCAGGAGTCCATCGAGCACTGCCTCGCCGACGCGCAGGCCCGGGCCGTCCTTCGTGAAGAGAAGATCGAGGCGCGGTGGTCGGCGTTGATGTCGAGCAGCGCCGTCAAGCTCGACCTGCTCCGGACGAACGTCGTCGCGAAAAAGAGAAACACCGACCTGACTTTCCTGTTGGACGGGGTGGACATGTTCCAGAGCACCAACGAGGCGGTCAAGGCGTGGTACTTGGCGAAGCGTGGCCTCATCCTGAACCAGCTTCCCTCGACAAGGCTGTCGACGTCGACGCCGCCGCCAAGCCAGTGTGCTGACGCCTCCACGACGCCCAACACCACCGAAGCCGCGCCGACACCGCCCAGCGCAGAAGCTGTTCCGACACCGCCAAGCCCGCGCACGCCAACTCCGCCGACGCCTGGGGCAGAGTCCGCCGAGTGATGCGTTGCACACGCGAACTTCTGCCGCTCTATTTTTTTATACGCCGAACTGTGGCTTGCGATCAAGTTCAAATTTTCCACGTCATGGGGGCGACGCCTGGGACGTGACTGGGAGCTAGGTCGCCCCAGGGACCGAACTAGCGCCGGTTCACCCTCAAACCGTCTTTTTTAGCGTTCTGAGGAGCCGAACGGCCGAAGATGCAAGCCTAGCTTAGGGCCGCGACTAGTCCCTCGCTTCCGCCGACGGTCCTACGCCACGCACAGGCCGCCTCTCGCTTCTCCATCCTCCCATGCGCTGATGGCATCTGCTGCAATTCGCCGCATGCCGTCGCTCTTCTCTAGTCCAGCCCCGCCTGCAAGCTGAGCCGTGCTAGCTCCGCCGGTCCACCGCACCGTTCCTAGTAGTGCTCCCCGGCCTTTGGCCAATCGCCCCAGCCGCCGTCCTGCTGCAGATCAATGTCTGCTGCTTCCGCTAGCACGGGACAGTCCGTCAGAAACGCCAACATTGCTAACCGGCTCGGCCACTGATGATTAGGTAATTTCTTGGACCGAGACACACACACAACTTGAGAAGATGCATGCATTTCAAGTGACATTTTTTTTTTGAAAAACCCCCCATATATTAATTAAGTAAAAATGTTATTTACAATCGTTCATTACAAAATTGGCCAAGCAGTGTGGAACACTATCAAGAAGAATCCCATCAGATCTACTACAATTGTTCAGAAGTTAGCTACATATCCGAACAATCGAACAACCGAATGATCGAACGAGTGTACGCAGCATTTCTGGTTTTCTCACGTAAATTCCTCCTTCCTTTTAGCACATATATACATGCATGTAGAAAAAAAACTGATGATGTCAGCCTAGATTTCTTTTAATTTCAAAATTGAAAATGTTTTATAGATCAAACCATCGGTCCGATTGAAAACCCGTTCTCACATAAAAGATTCGTCACGATAAGACCTTCGAAACTAGATCCCATATAGATATGTTTCAAAAACAAAATCTCGGGTAAAAAATTATCAGACTCGGGCTAAGTTATCACGTCCGTGACACATAAGTTACCATCAAGTTTACATAGAAATTAGCAGGGCATAAAAATGACTCCTCCAAACATTTTTTTCCACATGCAAATGCACTAGAAGACTGAAAAAGTTGATGTCATCTTAGACTCTCACTATTTCGAAAATTCTGAATGTTTTATAGCTCAAACTATCGTTACATTTGGATATCGTTTTCACATCAAAAATCCATCGTCACAATATTTTCGAAACTAAATCTCATGTTTATGTTTTGATGACTTTTGTTGGGTCAAAAGTTGCCACAATAAGTAAGTTATCAGTTATGTTCTGTGTATATCACCATGTTATTTTATACAGAAAAGTACCGAGGTATGTTTTCAAACAACTTTCTTCTGCCTGGGTCAAAGTTATCACTGTGTTTGTGCGTGAGTTATCAATTTTACGGTGCGTATATTACCATAATATTTACATGAAAGTTATCGGGAAGGAGGGTTATGTTTTCAAATAACTCTCCTCCCCCCTCCCTCAGGGGTCAAAGTTGCCATGGTGTTTGTACGTGAGTTATTAGTATATGATACATATAATACCATCTTATTTACAGGAAGTTATCGGGGTATGTTTTCAAACAACCCTCCCCACTCCCTCGCCCCAGGATCAAAGTTACCGTGGTGTTTATGTTGACTTATCAGGTATGCGGTTCATATATTACCATGTTATTTACACAGAAATTATCGGGGCAATTTTCAACTTTTTTTCCGGGTTATAAAAGTTACCACAGTGTTTGTATCCGAGTTATCAACTCTATGCATAAATTATCATGGTATTTATACAGAAATTTCTGGGGTATGTTTTCAACTACTTTTTCCCTTGGTTCAAAGTTACCGGGGTGTTTGCATGTAAGTTATCAGGTCGGCGGTGTGTAAATTACCATGTTGTTTTACACTAAAGTGACCAGGGTATGTTTTCAACGACTTCTTTCCTTTGGGCTAAAGTTATCGTGGTATTTGTACCTAAGTTATCAGATCTGTGGTGCATATATTATCATGCTATTTACATATAAGTAACTGTGGTATGTTTCAATAACATTTTATCCGGGCCTAAGTTACCGTGGTGTTTGCAGCTATGTTATCAAGTCTGCGATGCTTATATTACCATGATACTTGTACAAGAATTACGGGGTGTGTGTTTTCAACAACTTATTAACCGGGGTCAAAGTTATCGTGGTGTTTGTACCTAAAGTTATCACGTCCGCGGTGCATATATTACCATGGTATTTACACAGAAGTTACAGAGGTATGTTTTCAACAACTTTTTTCCGCCAGGTCAAATTACCGCAGTGTTTTGTACCTAAGTTGTCAGGTCCGCGGTATGTATATTGACATGCTATTTACAAAGAAGTTATTGGTGTTTTGTATTTCCCCCGCCCATGTGCTATATCGGAGCATCTACAACCGGGCGGCCAAACCCGTTCCAAACGTCTGGGCGGGCGAACCGGTCACAAAAATTCGACCGAGCCGGGCGTCTCGGACCGGCCTCAAATGCTCGGGCTGTCCGGCGCCCCTTGTATCCGCTCCAAATGTAGGACGGATACGGGGATGCCCGGACTCGTCCGGGCGTGTCCGTCTGATAGGTCCGGCCCATCATCGACCCCATCACTGTCTCACAAAAAACTTGAATCTGTCTTCGTGCTCGAAACCCTACCTCACTCGCTCTCCTCCACCAACTGCCGACGACCGGAAGGGGAAAGGACCGGCGAGGAAGTGATGAATCTCTGTCGTCTTTCTTGTTAATTTCTAGTTATTTATGTCTCTAGCTAGAACCTGTCTGACGCGTGTGGATTATGTAAACTTCCAGTATCTTTTTGAGATCCATCTGTGATTTTTTAGTGATCAGAATGTGCATATCTAGCTCCGTTTCATAGTTCGTGTGATGATCTACGTGATTTTATCTTCACGTTGCATGGGTGGGCGTTTGAGTGGTCGATTTTGTAAAGTCCGGATGTGGATGCTCTCATGTCGTCGTGTGGGGTCGATTTTGCAAAGTTCGGGTGTTGATGCTCTCAAGGCCCCGTGTGTGTGTGGCTGCCCCTCGCTGCACTGCACGCACGTGTTTACCTCTCCGAAACCACCGTGAAGCCGGCGGCGGTCTCGCACTCCCCTGACTTTCCTGGCCGGTCCCGTCCCGGTCCCGACAATTAAACCGTCAGTACCCGCCGGGCATCGACGTGCCGGATGGCAACAAAACTGCGGTCACGTCCATGCATACTCCGGTACTACTAGTAGTAGTAGAGTCTGGTGCGGCACCACGGGCTCGCCATGCATGGAGATGGACCACTCGTGGCCGTCGGCGAAACCGCAGCGCGGCTGCCTGCCACCCCGCCGCCGTTGACGGAGACTTCGCCCGCTCATCCATAAAAGCCCGGCTTGCTCTCACCGGTCCGGCCACACAGACCGCACTTCAGTCCGCCATTCACGCAACCGAGAGCGTAGCGTAGCGTGTGTTTTTTCCTTCCATTCATTTTGCTTTGCTTGCTCCGGCCCGGCACGTAGATAGCTCCTTCGTCCAGACGAGACGACTGGTACTTATTTGTGCGCGTGTCTCGTCGATCGATCGAGGTGGTCGTTTGAGCGGCGGGCCAATGGCGGGGCCGGCGGGAGGGCGGGAGCTGCCGGACACGCCGACGTGGGCGGTGGCGCTCGTTTGCGCCGTCATGATACTCGTCTCGGTCGCCATGGAGCACGCCCTCCACAACCTCGGCCACGTACGTCCGGAACTACTCATTGCTGTGCATTTTTTATGACATTGTCTACTTGCTCATTTTTTTTAAGCTGCCCTCTGATGATTTCGTGTACTTGCTCATTGCTGGCGTGCGTGCGCGCAGTGGTTCCACAAGCGGCACAAGAAGGCCATGGGGGAGGCGCTGGAGAAGATGAAGGCGGAGCTCATGCTGGTGGGCTTCATATCCCTGCTCCTCACCGTGGCGCAGGACCCCATCTCCAAGATATGCATCTCCGTGGAGGCCGGCAGCAAGATGCTCCCGTGCAAGCTGCCCGAAGCTGATTACGCTGGCGACGATGCCAAGGGCAGCCGCCGGAGGCTCCTCTGGCTCCAAGGCGACACCCACCGCCGGTTCCTGGCTGCCCCGGCCGGAGAGGACGTCTGCGCCAAACAGGTGAGCGAGCATGAACATGAACGATCGACGACCTGAATTTCTTCTCTAGCTTCTTGGCTTAGCTTGACAGACTTGATCGGTGTTTGCTGGGAAAGGTGGCGCTGATGTCGGCCGGGAGCATGCACCAGCTGCACATATTCATCTTCGTGCTCGCCGTCTTCCACGTCTTGTACAGCGTGGTCACCATGGCCGTAAGCCGTCTGAAAGTGAGCATGCTTAAGCTGTTTGTCAGTACGTAATCATTTTTTTTTGAACCGGGCATTGTTGAGTAAATAAGCAATTTCTCGATTAAATTAATCCATGAGTAAATCACTAGCATGGCATTGACTAAGTTGATGACGTACTCACTCTGATCTAAACATGCACGTACTAAGCAAGCAGTAGACAAATCTACACATACTGCTAGTACTGCTAATATGAAAATAATCAGGAGCGGGATAAACGAGTTATACCCTCCAGTAGGCCACGCAGAGGCCGCGGCATTGGTGGCAGCAGCGACGTCCTCGGCGACCTTCTTGTCGGCTTCAGCTTTCTCGGCGGCGGCACGATCGGCGTCGGTGGACATGGTGATGACGAAGGCGACGCGGACGTAGAGGAAGTAGACGATCGGAAGCGAGCAGTCGCGTAATCGCTGCCCAAAAACCTATTCGCCCCTCACCCCGTACAGGAACCAGAAGGGCGTGGTTTCGGAGACCTGCTCTCCCGTCGACCGTGTACGTGGCGGACGGGATGGAGTCACCGGCGGCAGCAGCAGCAAAGGAACGACGGTGGGCGTGCGCGTGAGCAGATGTGATCTGTTCGTGGCGGCTAGGGTTAGGAGACACCGCATACTTATAGGCGCAGCCGCGTGGAGAGACGTGGGCTCGACCCACGTCCGAGTCCGTGACAGCCCACGATCCGACGTCTCAGATCGTGGCCCAGCTGTCAGAAAACTCTCCGTTAGTGACTGGCAAAAATAAGCGCGTAGGTGTGAGCTCGGCTCGGCTCAATCCCGCAACCCGCGGCGCATCGTGACGAGGCGGGCGGCGGAGGAGGAGTGCGCGAGGGCCTCTTCTCTTCTCAAGCTCCAATAGCATGTAGAAGAGAAACCCTTATAAACCACTCCAACTCTCCTTCCACTTCCGGGGTGGGACTAAACTTCCCACCACACCTAGTGCCATATAACCCACATGGGCCCTTAGAGATTTTTCAGAAATTGCAATATGGGCCTAGAGCCCATCTCAGATTTCAGCAATCCCCCACCAGATCTCGAGGGCCCATTGTGTCCTCTGTTCCAATTGCTGTTTCGATATACCAGTGTTTCAGTAAAGACCTGTTAAGGTTGAACTTCACCTAGAACAAGTGGCTACACTCCTTCACAACTGAACAATGGACTATGCCTTGAATTGTCAGTTTGGCGTAAAGAAGTTTCACTACATGTCTTACTAGTACTAGGCTGCCGAAGGCTGACCCCTTGGGTGGAGCATATAAGTCACACTCCTGGCCTATTCATGAGCTTACTAGAGATCACCCCAATCTCATAGACTGTGACCAGCAGTCGGGCTCATATAGGTGTGTTCCTCCAAAGATCGCTCTGTAAGATAGCATCTTGCTTTTATAAGCTTTGGAACACATTGAGACCGTAGTCATCCTACCATACAGTATCGAGAGTATTGCATCTCCAACGGAGTGGGTTAGTATAGTTACTCTCCTCAGTTCACCACTGGCTTGTTTTCCCAGGTCCTAGTTCACGGGATCTCCGATCACATAGGTTGGGTTACCACCATGGCAACTCATGTGGGTCTCATACCCATCTCCTTCGATGCATTATCTATCACAACACGTGATAGCCCTTTTGTAAAGGGATCTGCCAGATTCTTAGCCGTATGGACATAGTCCAACGCTATCACTCCGGAGTTTCTTAATTTTCTGACAGCTTTTAATCTCATTCTTATGTGTTTGGTGGACTTCATGTTGTCCTTTGAACTCTTCACCTTGGTGATGACAGTCTGATTGTCACAGTTCATAAGGATAGCCGGAACCGGTTTATCAACCAATGGCAAGTCCATCAAAAGATCTCGAAGCCATCTCGCTTCAACACCAGATGTGTCTAATGCCGTTAATTCTGCTTCCATTGTCGATCTCGTTAAGATCGTTTGCTTGCAAGACTTCCAGGAAACAGCGCCACCTCCAAGAGTAAACATATACCCAGTTGTGGCCTTCATCTCATCAGCATCAGAGATCCAATTCGCATCACTATACCCTTCAAGTACCGACGGGTATCCGGTATAGTGAAGTCCATAGTTCATAGTACCTTTCAGATAGCGCATAACTCTCTCAACAGCATGCCAATGTACATCACCCGGTTTGGAAACAAAGCGGCTCAGTTTGCTCACAGCAAACGCGATGTCAGGCCTCGTTGCGCTCGCTAGGTACATCAGTGAACCAATGATTTGAGAGTATCTCAATTGATCTTTAGCCATGCCTTTGGACTTTCGAATCAATACGCTAGGATCATATGATGTTTGAGATGGTGTGCAGTCCGAATATCCAAAACGACTCAACACCTTCTCAACGTAATGGGATTGCAGAAGTGTGATCCCACCCTCATTATCTCTCAGTAGCTTGATGTTCAAGATAACATCAGCCACACCAAGGTCTTTCATCTCAAAGTTCTGAGATAGAAACGATTTGACCTCCTCAATGACTTTGAGGTTTGTTCCGAATATCAGTATGTCATCAACATACAAGCACAGTATAACTCCTTCGCCCCCACCATGGCGATAGTATACACATTTGTCAGCCTCATTAACAACGAAACCAACAGATGTCAGAGTTGTATTAAACTTATCATGCCATTGCTTAGGTGCTTCTTTCAGGCCATATAAAGATTTTATCAACCTACACACCTTTCTTTCCTGACCATCTATCACAAAGCCATCAGGCTGTTGCATGTAGATTTCCTCCTTTAGCTCTCCATTTAGAAAAGCCGTCTTAACATCCATCTGATGGACGAGAAGACCATGTGAGGCCGCCAACGAGAGTAATACTCGAATGGTGGTCAGTCTAGCCACAGGTGAATAAGTATCAAAGAAATCTTCCTCTTCTTGCTGGTCATAGCCCTTGGCCACAAGCCTAGCCTTGTACTTTTCAATCGTACCATCGGGCCTAAGCTTCTTTTTGAACACCCACTTACATCCCAGTGGTTTGCAACCATAGGGACGGTCAGTGATCTCCCATGTCCCGTTAGCCATGATGGAATCCATCTCGCTACGGACCGCATCCTTCCAGTAGTCAGCTTCTGGAGAGGCATACGCTTCTGAAATAGAAGTGGGAGTATCATCCACGAGGTACACGAAGAAATCATCACCAAAGGTCTTTGCAGTCCTTTGTCTCTTGCCCCTACCAAGGGTTTCCTCGTCATCCTCCTCGGGATTTTCATCATGTGTTTGTTCATAATATTCCATAAGGATGGCAGGTTCAGGAGTCTCCTCAGATTCCTGTCTAGAAGTGCTTTGCATATCTCTCATAGGAAAAATATCCTCAAAGAATGTAGCATCCTTAGACTCCATAATTGTACCGATCTTCTGGTCAGGTACCTCAGATTTCACTACTAGAAATCTATAGCCAACGATGTTCTTAGCGTAGCCCAAATTAATGCAGTCCACGGTCTTATGTCCAAGCTTACGCTTTTTGGGGATCGGCACGTTGACTTTCGCCAAACAGCCCCAAGTGCGCAAGTACGAGAGTGTCGTCCTTCTCTTTGCCCATTTCTCATAGGGAGTGATCTCACTATCCTTTGTCGGAACTTTATTCAGGACATGACATGCCGTCAATATAGCCTCCCCCCACCATGCCTTGGATAAACCCGATGTATCTAACATGGCGTTAACCAAATCAGTCAGAGTACGGTTTTTCCGCTCGGCAACCCCGTTTGACTGGGGTGAATAGGGAGGCGTCCTCTCATGAATAATGCCGTGTTCCGCACAGAAGGAATCAAACTCACTCGAGAAGTACTCTCCACCACGATCTGACCGGACTCGTTTAATTTTCTTTTCAAGTTGATTTTCAACTTCTGCCTTATAGATTTTAAAGTAGTGTAGAGCCTCATCTTTAGTATTTAACAGATACACATAGCAATATCTAGTGGAATCATCTATCAATGTCATGAAGTATCTCTTTCCACCTTTAGTCAATACACCATTCATCTCACAAAGATCAGAATGTATGAGTTCTAATGGTACCAGGTGTCTCTCCTCCGCGGCCTTATGAGGCTTGCGAGGTTGCTTAGCTTGCACACATGAAAGGCACTTAGAACCTTTGGCTAAAGTGAAACTCGGGATTAAATCCAACTTGGCTAGCCGCATCATAACACCAAAACTAATGTGACAAAGACGTGAATGCCAAACTTCAGATTCATTAACATTCGAATGAATATGGTTCACGACTTTATTACAAAAATCTGCGAGGGAAAGGCGGAACATCCCTCCGCTCTCATAACCTTTTCCAACAAAGAGTCCATATTTTGTAACAACTAATTTATTAGACTCGAAAACCAACTTAAACCCTTCTCTACATAGAAGGGAGCCACTAACGAGGTTCTTCTTGATGGCGGGGACATGCTGCACGTTCTTCAGCTGCACGATCCTTCCCGAAGTAAACTTCAGATCGACCGTGCCAACACCATGAACAGAAGCACTCGCGCCATTCCCCATCAATACGGACCCGTGACCTGTGACCTGGTAAGAAGTGAACAATGAAATGTCAGCACACACATGAACACCTGCACCTGTGTCCACCCACCAATCGTTGGGTTGAAACACTGAAAAAACAGTAAATAAATTACCATACCCAGATGCACCATTCTCATTGTTGCCCACAATCATGTTGACAGACTTGGAGTCCTGTCCTGACTTCTTGTACTTGTTTGGGCACTTGTTGGCCCAATGTTCAACCGAACCACAAGTAAAGCAGCCCTCGTCCTTCTTGTTCTTCTTGAAGGTCTTCTCTTCTTAAAGTCGGTATTGTGTTGGACACCGTTCTTTCCCTTGGGCTTGTGGGAGTTGAAGTTCTTCTGGTTCACCATGTTGGCAACAGAAGTCCCTTCGGCCCCTTTTCCTTGCGAGTCTTTTGCCCTTGAATTCTGCTCAACACTCAGATGGCCAATGACATCCTCCACAGAGAATTCACGCCTCTGATGTTTCAGAGTGGTGGCAAAGTTCCTCCAGGAATTAGGGAGCTTAGCGATTATGCAGCCCGCGACAAACTTGCCCGGTAACTCGCACTTGAGAAGCTCAAGTTCCTTAACAATGCATATTATCTCATGAGCCTGCTCCAATACAGGACGGTTTTCAACCATCTTGTAATCGTGGAACTGCTCTATAATATACATCTCGCTCCCTGCATCGGCGGCCCCGAATTTAGATTCGAGCGCCTCCCACAAGTCCTTGGCGACATGCACATGTAAATATGCGTCGACCAGTTTATCTCCGATCACGCTAAGAACTGCTCCGAGAAACACAACGGTAGCCTCCTTGAACGCCTTCTCCTGTTCAGGAGCAATCGTTCCCGTGGAGACACCGGTGACCCAGAACACGTTCATAGCCGTGAGCCATAACGTGGTCTTAGTCTGCCAACGCTTGAAGTATGTACCGGTAAACTTATCCGGTTTTAGTGCAGCGGCAAAGCCACTTGCCGAGAAATTCCTACACATAATAGGTTTTTGGATTGTTGAGTAAATAGGCAATTTCTCGATTAAATTAATCCATGAGTAAATCACTAGCATGGCATTGACTAAGTTGATGACGTACTCACTCTGATCTAAACATGCACGTACTAAGCAAGCAGTAGACAAATCTACACATACTGCTAGTACTGCTAATATGAAAATAATCAGGAGCGGGATAAACGAGTTATACCCTCCAGTAGGCCACGCAGAGGCCGCGGCATTGGTGGCAGCAGCGGCGTCCTCGGCGACCTTCTTGTCGGCTTCAGCTTTCTCGGCGGCGGCACGGTCGGCGTCGGTGGACATGGTGATGACGAAGGCGACGCGGACGTAGAGGAAGTAGACGATCGGAAGCGAGCAGTCGCGTAATCGCTGCCCAAAAACCTATTCGCCCCTCACCCCGTACAGGAACCAGAAGGGCGTGGTTTCGGAGACCTGCTCTCCCGTCGACCGTGTACGTGGCGGACGGGATGGAGTCACCAGCGGCAGCAGCAGCAAAGGAACGACGGTGGGCGTGCGCGTGAGCAGATGTGATCTGTTCGTGGCGGCTAGGGTTAGGAGACACCGCATACTTATAGGCGCAGCCGCGTGGAGAGACGTGGGCTCGACCCACGTCCGAGTCCGTGACAGCCCACGATCCGACGTCTCAGATCGTGGCCCAGCTGTCAGAAAACTCTCCGTTAGTGACTGGCAAAAATAAGCGCGTAGGTGTGAGCTCGGCTCGGCTCAATCCCGCAACCCGCGGCGCGTCGTGACGAGGCGTGGCGTGGCGAGGCGGGCGGCGGAGGAGGAGTGCGCGAGGGCCTCTTCTCTTCTCAAGCTCCAATAGCATGTAGAAGAGAAACCCTTATAAACCACTCCAACTCTCCTTCCACTTCCGGGGTGGGACTAAACTTCCCACCACACCTAGTGCCATATAACCCACATGGGCCCTTAGAGATTTTTCAGAAATTGCAATATGGGCCTAGAGCCCATCTCAGATTTCAGCAGGCATTACCCCTTTCCATTACTGCAACATAACGAAAATACAGCAGTCCAAAGAGAAGGAGAAAAGGGGAAGCGAGTCCAACGCATCACCGGGAAACCCACTGTGAGCACTCGCCATCGAGATTACTCACTGCGGGGCGAAAACCCGACGACACCTAATCACAGTAGCTAGCATCCAAGGCCTAAAGCCCCAAAAAAACACAAGACATAAAGCTTGCACACAGCATAGCAACATAGTTCAAGCCCACGTAAGGGGGGGAAGTAACTCAAGCAACTATTTGAACCATGGAGCAGCATCTCCAGCAGATCAGCATGCCGCCTCATCTTGGTTCGCCGCACAGATTCTCATCATCATCGACGCTTCATCTTGCCTCAGCAGTCCTGCCCAGTAACACATTAAGGCACACGCAGAAAAAATACATTCAAACGGGTTTGTAAGCGGTTTGAATTCAAAGGTAGCTCTATTACGACAAGACCATATCGCCCAGCATACAACAGCAATCCCTGCTGTATAAAAATTTTCCCCACCAGGGAAGAACGTATAGCACCATGCATAAGCTTGCCAAATGTTATCGGGACACAGGGCAGTACCAAACATGCATGCCACCGTCCTTCAGGTCACCCTGGCAACAGGGCATGTAAAGAATAAGTGTTGAGCAGTCTCTCGCCCACCACAAAAAGAACATTTAGGATTTCCCTTCCACCCTCGATGCTTCATCACATCTCTCGTTAGGACAGCATCTTGAAACAGCTGCCACAAAAATATTTGAATCTTAAGAGGTATTCTGGCATTCTAGATCCATCTATAATCGCATCCAGCAATGTTCCTTTCCAGGAAAGAGTAAACTGATTTAGTAGTAAAAGATGATTTCCCTCCCATGCCCCATCTAATCACATCGGAGGCCTCTGAGACACAAGCCTTTCTAGCCATTTTACTCACATTCACCCATTGAGCACTGAGCTCACAGTTCAATCTCCTTCTAAAGAAAGAGGAGGGATCAGCATTTAGGCACTGGGCCACTGTGCACTCAGGAAAGTTACAGATGGAGAATAAACGAGGAAATTGTTCCGCCGGAGGGGTGTTGTTCCCAATGGGGTCAATCCACAGCCCAGCAACCACTCTTCTCCCTGCCATATATAGATGTTTCACCTTCATAATGGCCTTCCAGCACGAAGAATCATTGCTTTTCATTTTAATACTAGCCACTGTGGCCCTATTAAAATAGTTCGCTTTCACAATATCTTGCCACAGGCCGGATTTAGTTTCTAGTTTCCACCACCATTTAGTAAGTAAACTGAGGTTCTGTTTGTGTAAATATTTTACACCCAGCCCTCCTTTTTTCTTAGATCTGCATATTCTAGTCCACTTGACAAGATAATATCGTTTTTTATTCTGGGTCACGTGCCAGAAAAATCTCCTTCTACACTTGTCAATCCTAGCAAGTATAGTTTTGGATAAAAGAAACATGGCCATATAATAAAATGCAATGCTAGAGATGTTAGCATTTAGTAATGTCAGGCGTCCTCCGGAGGAGGCATTTCCCCCCAATCCAGAGTCACATTTTTGGATGTATCTGGATTCCAGAAAATCCCAGTCAGCAGCTTGCAAGGAGGAAAAGGTCACTGGCACTCCCAGATATTTCATGGGAAAGTGCCCTATTTGGTAATCAAACATATCAGCATATGCTTTAAGAGTATCATCATCGCCCCCCCCCCCCCCCCCCCACACACACACACACACATAGGATTTCACTTTTTTGGAAATTGATCTTGAGCCCAGACATGAGCTCAAAGATGTATAGTAACAATTTCATATTCACAGCCTTATCTAGGTCATGATCAATACATAAGACCGTATCATCTGCATATTGCAGAATGGCCACACCATTTTCAATAAGATCTGGCGCCAGCCCAACAATTAGATTGTTTTTTTGTGCTGATAACACCATCTTAAACAAGCACTCGACTGCTATGTTGAAGAGGAATGGCGACACAGGATCTCCTTGTCTGACCCCCTTAAAACTTTTGAAATAAGGCCCCATAACATTATTCAACTTAACACTGACAGTGCCACCAGTCAGGACACTTTTGATCCACTTACACCAAGTGGTACCGAACCCTCTCATCTCGAGACATTCCAACAGAAAGTCCCAATTCACCTTGTCATATGCTTTCTCGAAATCAAGCTTAAGAACGATGCCTACTCTTTTTTTATGGAAGTGTGATGTAAAATCTCATGCAAAGACAGTACCCCATCCATGATATTTCTATGCTTAATAAATGCATTCTGATGTCTACTGAATAACTTGTCAGCAAAAGGTACCACTCTGTTATCGAGCACCTTAGTGATCAATTTGTAAGGACATCTCAACAAACAGATGGGTCTAAACTGCTGGATTTTGTTAGCCCCATTGATTTTTGGTAACAAAGTTATGATACCATAGTTCAATCTACTAACGTCGAGCTCTCCTGCATGAGAGACAGTGAACAGCTTCATAATGTCCTCTTTAACTATATCCCAACAATGCTGGTAGAATTCAGCAGGTATATTATCCGGGCCCGGAGCCCTATTGCTTTTCATGGAAAACAAGGCTTTTCTCACTTCCTCTTCCGTGAACGGCCTGTTAAGGATCTCATTATCTAGCTCATAGAGCTTCTCTTCTTCTCCCCAAATATCAGGGTCAAGATGAAACATGTTCCCCTGGGCTGGCCCAAAAAGACTTTTATAAAAGTCAGTAGCATGCTCCAGGAGCTTCTCAGTCCCTTCAATCACCGCATCCCCAACATTAAAAGAATGAATAGTATTTTTTCGTTTATTCCCATTGGCTATTTTTTGATAATAATCCGTGTTTCGGTCCCTCCCAAGCAACCATCTCTCTTTAGACTGTTGAAACAAAAAAAGCTCCTCATTAATAAGGATTTCATTCAGCTCCACTAGGAGATCAGTTTTCCTACCAAATATTTCATGGTCAATATTACCATCCTCTTCTAGTTTTTCAATAAAAGCAAGTTCGTCTCTAATCTCCTGCTTCCTTTTCTTCTCATGACCAAACTTGTTTGATCCCCGGCCTTTGAAAAATTTCTTAAGTCTTTTCAGTTTGATATTCAAGATATCAATAGGATCGGTAGCATTCACTTTTTGGTTCCAAATCTTGTTAACTAGAGGAACAAACTCCTCAGATTTTAACCAACTCAGCTCAAATCTAAACTCTCTCTTTTGTGGAGCTCTAATAACATGATTATCAAAGTACAAAAGGAGAGCATTGTGGTCAGAGACCTCCCTAATGAGCTTTTTCATGTTAACAAGAGGAAACATGTCTTCCCAATCGTTGCTCATAAGCACACGATCCAGTTTTTCCAAGGTGGGATGCGCTTGATTATTAGACCAAGTGTAGGCTCCTCCACTCATATGAATCTCATTCAAACACATAGTGTTGATGATTGAATTAAACAGATCAGAGTGCACCGAACGGTGCCATCTTTTATTTTTCTCCCCACTATGCCTAAGAATATTGAAGTCACCTCCAATCAACAGGGGGGTTTGAATGTGGCAGCAAAAATCCTCCAGTTCGCTAAGGAAATCACTCTTGTCACACTCATGAGCCGCTTCATACACTGTACAAAATGTCCAAATTTTTTTCATAATGATATCATAAAGAGATACCTGCAGAATAAATCTGTCTTTCCTCCAAGCAACTACTTCAAATTTTTCTTTTTGAACACCACATAGTATACCCCCAGCCTTACCAATTGAGGGGATACGGTCCCACTCAAACAAACTATAAGGGTCAAGTTTCCTGAAATAACTCTCCAAGAAATTCTTCTTTAAAGTTTCTTGCAAACAAATAAAATCAAGGAAATGGTCTCTAATATATGGGATAGGCAGGTTTTCATCTCTTTTTTTCCTGCCCCCTGCAATTCCAAAATTGACCTATCATTTATGTCTTTTCCCTTTTCTCCCCTCTGGTGGCCCTGGTATTATGAACAGGGCTGCCAGCTTGTTTTTTCTCAACAAGATTTTTTTGACTTCTAGTAGTGGGTCTGAATACAGCTATTTGAACTTTAGGACTTTTCTTTTTCCTAGACCGGACCATGGTAAATTTTTCTTCCATGTCCTCATCTTCATTTCCCCATTCAGTACTAAGAGGAGTTGTTTCCCCTTTTCCATTGGTGATATACATCACCTCTTCTTCATTCCTCATATTTTTCTTTTCCTCCTCTTTTTTAGAGTTTTCCCCCCTTATTATTTCAAGTTCTCTAATGATATCCACATTAGAGAAATTATTGTCAGGAAAAACTACCCCCATTTTAACAGCATGAATCATGAGCTCAGGATTAGATAAAGCATCAAAAGAGTTATGATTTGCTAAATTACCTTCCAGATTTCTCTTTTTGAAAATGGCCACAGCCTTCTCTTGCATTCTTCCTTCCATATTCTGCAAGTTCCACAGGCTAAATCTCTTAACTTCTTCAGATACAAGGGGAGGTGTAGGGATCACCTCTCCCACATCCTCAGAAGAAGAAGTGGGGTATTGTACGTAATCCTTGGTTTCCACTGCAAAGCTGGCACTGATCCTAGTCTGCTCTGCAGATGAAGCAATGGAAGAAGTGGGAGTCGGAGACCGCCTCGCTGGAGTATCAGTTCGCCAATGGTCAGGATCTATCTACTCTGCATTTTCTTACTGAAACGTACACGATCGTCGCAGTGAGCTGATATGTTGTTGAACCGATTGAATCCCTCTCAGATCCCTCGCGGTGCCGGTTCACGCACCAGACGACGTTCGTGAGGCGGCACCTGGGCCTGTCCAGCACCCCCGGCGTCAGATGGGTGGTGGCCTTCTTCAGGCAGTTCTTCGGGTCGGTCACCAAGGTGGACTACCTGACGCTGCGCCAGGGCTTCATCGCAGAAGAGCAGGTTCGACTTCCACAAGTACATCAAGAGGTCGCTGGAGGACGACTTCAAGGTCGTCGTCGGCATCAGGTATTCCTTTCTCTTCGCTAACGCACGTATCTCATCTCATGATTGCTACAACTACAATATGAGTGAGTCCTTTGCACAAAAAATTGATATACAATTGCCGCTACGTCTCATACTGATCTTGAGTTCTTGACACATTTGCCCTCTTGTCGCAGTCTCAAGCTCTGGTTCGTGGCGGTCCTCATACTCTTCCTTGATTTCCACGGTACCGGCTTTCATCCTGTCCTGCTCGCTTTCTCCTCGGTTTCTCTCCATAATTTGTGAATTTGTCTCGTAACCACCACCGTCATCTTCTCGCAGGGATCGGCACTCTTATCTGGATGTCTGTGGTTCCTCTCGTGGTATGTACTCCTAGAATTTCTTCCTCCAATGGAATAGCCACCCGGGCAACTGAGATGCAACTCCAAACTTAATTAACATGTCATTTGCTGTCTTGTGTCGTGTGTAACATCACCAGATCCTGTTGTGGGTCGGGACCAAGCTGGAGATGGTGATCATATGGAGATGGCCCAGGAGATCCAGGACCGGGAGAGCGTCGTCAAGGGGGCTCCCGCCGTCGAGCCCAGCAACAAGTACTTCTGGTTCGACCGCCCCGACTGGGTCCTTTTCCTCATACACCTCACACTCTTCCAGAACGCGTTTCAGATGGCACATTTCGTGTGGACAGTGGTACGTACGTATACTTGCCACTTCAGTCATGGATGCAAGGCACCAAGTGCTGCTGATGAACTGCACTGACAGAGTTCTGTTGTATGTACAGCAGGCCACGCCTGACTTGAAGAAATGCTACCATCAGAAAATGGGAGTGAGCATCGCCAAGGTGGTGCTGGGGGTGGCCGCCCAGATCATGTGCAGCTACATCACCTTCCCGCTCTACGCGCTCGTCACGCAGATGGGCTCACACATGAAGAGAAGCGTCTTCAACGAGCAGACGGCCAAGGCGCTCACCAACTGGCGAAAGGTGGAGAAGAAGAAGGCCCGGGACGCGGACATGCTGAGGGCGCAGATGAGTCAAGGCTCGTCGCCGGTGCACCTGCTCCACAATGCCGGGGCGCGGTCCGACGATCCCCGGAGCGCGCCGGCGTCGCCGAGGGCCGAGAAGGGGGGCGGGGGCGTGCAGCATCCGGCGCGCAGGGTGCCTCCTTGTGACGGGTGGAGGTCGGCCTCGTTGCCGGCCCTCGACGCTCACATCACCGGTGCAGATTTTTGCTTCAGCACGCAACGTTGACCGATCAGACAAATTCATTCATTATTTTTTTCGTCAAGATAGTGTTAGAAGCGTATCATTTCATCGATAGTTCATAGAAATTTCGGGGATGGCTGTCCTACTACTATGTACACAAGAGCGCAGCAAAGGATGCCGGTGAGCAGTAGAAAAGGGTTGCTCTCCAAGTCTCCATTGATCTTGTCAAGTGTATGTGACAAAATGTTTTTTAAAAAAAGTGCATGTCACAACCAGGAACTGAATTTGTGATGAAACGTGCAAAAAAAAATAGCAACTTTTGCAAACCAATATGTGATTGGATGGTTAGGTGGAAAGTAATATCCCTGATCCATCAAGGTTCAAGTCTTCATTTTTGCATTTATCCTGATTTATTTCAGGATTTCCGGCGATGCGCCTTCAGTGGAACGAGACGTTTCCGTCGACTACGAGGCGTCTATGGTGACTTCGTAAAATCTCAAGAAGATTTACCGGCTCGGTCCCTTGGAGGTGCTCATAGGGAAGGGTATACGTGCGTACGTTCATAGAGGTGAATATATGCGCGCGCGCGCGCGTGTGTGTGTGTGTGTGTGTGTGTGTGTGTATAAGCGCTTGCGTTTGCACCGTGTTAACAAAAAGAATTGCCACTTTCACCGAGTCAAAAAAGACACTGCTAAGGGCGTGTTTGGTAGCCCGCATTACCTCCAACAGGCTGAGTTGGGCACAAAAAACACGTTTGGTTGCAAACAGGATGGGCTGGCTCGCATTGGCATGAACCTTAAAGCAGCCCAGAGCCTGTCTCGTTGGAAAGCCTCAAATCGGCAGTTTCCAGTGGGCCAGGCTGAGTGTGGCACAAAAGGGATGTTGCTCCCACGCGAGGGAGCAAGGCGAAATCGATTGGGGATGTCGGGAGATGGAAATCGGTGCGGCGGGACAGCGCCAAATCTAGCCTCACCCCCTCATTTACTCAGTCGCCACTAGATCATCCTATATTCTTAGCACCGGTGACAGCGGCGACTCAGATCTGCGCAAGCGGTGTTGGTGGAAGCGGCAGACGCGGCAGTAGCACTCTCCGACAGCAGGAGCTACTACTTCCCTTCGTCATTGTTGTCGTCTCCGAAGCCGGTAAGCAACACCCCGTCCCCTTCCTATGTTAGGTCGATTTTTAGGCCGTTAGGTAAGGTGTAGTATCGATTTCCCCATTGCTCAACAGACCATCGATGTGGACTAGGTTATGGACATGTGAATGAAGCTGGTATTTCAGGCTACAGCACTGATAGCTGTGATTCAGGCATGGCACATGTTGATGCACAAGAGAGTTGTTCATCGTGGTAAGAGGCGTGTCATCTGTTATGGTCCAATGTTTATGCGGGATCAGGAGAGGATGGCGAATCTAAACTACATCTACAACTGCAACGACACAGAGGCTCTGCGGATGCTTCGAATGAAAAGAACACCATTTGTCAGGCTTGTGCAGACCTTCAGGAGCAGGGGCTGCTACAAGATAGCATGCACACCAGTGTGGAAGAGCAAGTAGCCATGTTCCTCCATGTTGTTGGTCATAACCACCGATTCAGGGTTATGCACAACACCTTAAGGAGATCAATGGAGGCCATCTCCATGTACTTCAGGCAAGTGTTGTATGTTCTTGGGAAACTCAGAGGAGATATGATCGTGTCACCAACCGGCCGGACTCCTATCAAGATTTGAACTAGCCGAAGATGGTACCCATACTTCAAGGTGAGCACTGACAGTATGTAGTTCATGCCTTGATATGCTTCTATTGTTCGGCTATAGCCATAACACAATCATGTAATGCCATTTTAGGATTGCATTGGGGCAATAGATGTTGGAAATATGCCCTAGAGGCAATAATAAATTGATTATTATTATATTTCCTTGTTTATGATAATCGTTTATTATCCATGCTATAGTTGTATTGATAGGAAACTCAGATACATGTGTGGATACATAGACAACACCATGTCCCTAGTAAGCCTCTAGTTGACTAGCTCGTTGATCAATAGATGGTTACGGTTTCCTGACCATGGACATTGGATGTCATTGATAACGGGATCACATCATTAGGAGAATGATGTGATGGACAAAGACCCAATCCTAAGCCTAGCACAAAGATCATGTAGTTCGTATGCTAAAGCTTTTCTAATGTCAAGTATCATTTCCTTAGACCATGAGATTGTGCAACTCCCGGATACCGTAGGAGTGCTTTGGGTGCGCCAAACGTCACAACGTAACTGGGTGGCTATAAAGGTACACTACGGGTATCTCCGAAAGTGTCTGTTGGGTTGGCACGAATCGAGACTGGGATTTGTCACTCCGTGTAAACGGAGAGGTATCTCTGGGCCCACTCGGTAGGACATCATCATAATGTGCACAATGTGATCAAGGAGTTGATCACGGGATGATGTGTTACGGAACGAGTAAAAGAGACTTGCCGGTAACGAGATTGAACAAGGTATCAGGATACCGACGATCGAATCTCGGGCAAGTATCGTATCGATAGACAAAGGGAATTGTATACGGGATTGATTAAGTCCTTGACATCGTGGTTCATCCGATGAGATCATCGTGGAACATGTGGGAGCCAACATGGGTATCCAGATCCCGCTGTTGGTTATTGACCGGAGAGTCATCTCGGTCATGTCTGCATGTCTCCCGAACCCGTAGGGTCTACACACTTAAGGTTCGGTGACGCTAGGGTTATAGAGATATTAGTATGCGGTAACCCGAAAGTTGTTCGGAGTCCCGGATGAGATCCCGGACGTCACGAGGAGTTTCGTAATGGTCCGGAGGTAAAGATTTATATATAGGAAGTGCTATTTCGGCCATCGGGACAAGTTTCGGGGTCACCGGTATTGTACCGGGACCACCGGAAGGGTCCCGAGGGTCCACCGGGTGGGGCCACCTGCCCCGGGGGGCCACATGGGCTGTAGGGGGTGCGCCTCGGCCTATATGGGCCAAGGGCATCAGCCCCAAGAGGCCCATGCGCCAAGAGAAGAGGGAAAGGGAGAGTCCTAAAGGGGGAAGGCACCTCCGAGGTGCCTTGGGGAGGATGGACTCCTCCCCCCCCCCCTTGGCCGCACCCTTCCTTGGAGGAAGGGGCAAGGCTGCGCCCTCCCCCTCTCCCTTGGACCTATATATAGTGGGGGGAAGGGAGGGCAACCATACCCAAGCCCTGGCGCCTCCCTCTCCCTCCCATGACACATCTCCCTCCTCCCGCAGCGCTTGGCGAAGCCCTGTTGGAATCCCGCTACTTCCACCACCACGCCGTCGTGCTGTTGGATCTCCATCAACCTCTCCTTCCCCCTTGCTGGATCAAGAAGGAGGAGACGTCGCTGCTCCGTACGTGTGTTGAACGCGGAGGTGCCGTCCGTTCGGCGCTAGGATCATTGGTGATTTGGATCACGACGAGTACGACTCCATCAACCCCGTTCTCTTGAACGCTTCCACGCGCGATCTACAAGAGTATGTAGATCCACTCCTCCCTCATTGCTAGATGACTCCATAGATTGATCTTGATGACACGTAGGAAAATTTTTGAATTATTGCTACGTTCCCCAACAGTGGCATCATGAGCTAGGTCTATGCGTAGTTTCTATGCACGAGTAGAACATAAAGTAGTTGTGGGCGTTGATTTTGTTCAATATGCTTGCCGTTACTAGTCTTATCTTGATTCGGCGGCATCGTGGGATGAAGCGGCCCGGACCGACCTTACACGTACTCTTACGTGAGACTGGTTCCACCGACTGACATGCACTAGTTGCATAAGATGGCTAGCGGGTGTCTGTCTCTCCCACTTTAGTCGGATCAGATTCGATGAAAAGGGTCCTTATGAAGGGTAAATAGCAATTGGCATATCACGTTGTGGTTTTTGCGTAGGTAAGAAACGTTCTTGCTAGAAACCCATAGCAGCCACGTAAAACATGCAAACAACAATTAGAGGACGTCTAACTTGTTTTTGCAGGGTATGCTATGTGATGTGATATGGCCAAAAGGATGTGATGAATGATATATGTGATGTATGAGATTGATCATGTTCTTGTAATAGGAATCACGACTTGCATGTCGATGAGTATGACAACCGGCAGGAGCCATAGGAGTTGTCTTAATTTATTTATGACCTGCGTGTCAACATAAACGTCATGTAATTACTTTACTTTATTGCTAACCGTTAGCTATACTAGTAGAAGTAATAGTTGGCGAGACAACTTCATGAAGACACGATGATGGAGATCATGATGATGGAGATCATGGTGTCATGCCGGTGACGATGATGATCATGGAGCCCCGAAGATGGAGATCAAAAGGAGCAATATGATATTGGCCATATCATGTCACTATTTGATTACATGTGATGTTTATCATGTTTTTGCATCTTGTTTTCTTAGAACGACGGTAGTAAATAAGATGATCCCTCATTAAAATTTCAAGAAAGTGTTCCCCCTAACTGTGCACCGTTGCGACAGTTCGTTGTTTCGAAGCACCACGTGATGATCGGGTGTGATAGATTCCAACATTCACATACAACGGGTGTAAGACAGATTTACACATGCAAACACTTAGGTTGACTTGACGAGCCTAGCATGTGTACAGACATGGCCTCGGAACACAGAAGACCGAAAGGTCGAGCATGAGTCGTATGGTAGATACGATCAACATGAAGATGTTCACTGATGTTGACTAGTCCGTCTCACGTGATGATCGGACACGGCCTAGTCGACTCGGATCATGTAATCACTTAGATGACTGGAGGGATGTCTATCTGAGTGGGATTTCATAAGATGAACTTAATTATCCTGAACATAGTCAAAAGGTCTTCGCAAATTATGTCGTAGCTCGCGCTTCAGTTCTACTGTTTAGTTATGTTCCTAGAGAAAATTTAGTTGAAAGTTGATAGTAGCAATTATGCGGACTAGGTCCGTAAACTGAGGATTGTCCTCATTGCTTCATAGAAGGCTTATGTCCTTAATGCACCGCTCGGTGTGCTGAACCTCGAACGTTGTCTGTGGATGTTGCGAACATCTGACATACACATTTTTGATAACTACATGATAGTTCAGTTAAACAGTTTAGAGTTGAGGCACCGAAGACGCTTTGGAACGTTGCGAAACATATGAGATGTTTCGAGGGCTGAAATTGGGATTTCAGGCTCGTGCCCACGTCAAGAGGTATAAGACCTCCGACGATTTTTCTTAGCCTGCAAACTAAGGGAGAAAAGCTCAATTGTTGAGCTTGTGCTCAGACTGTCTGAGTACACCAATCGCTTGAATCAAGTGGGAGTTGATCTTCCAGATGAGATAGTGATGTTTCTCCAAAGTCATTGCCACCAAGCTGCTAGAGCTTCGTGATGAACTATAACATATCAGGGATAGATATGATGATCCTTGAAATATTCGTGATGTTTGACACCGCGAAAGTAGAAATCAAGAAGGAGCATCAATTGTTGATGGTTGGTGAAACCACTAGTTTCAAGAAGGCCAAGGGCAAGAAGGGATACTTCATGAAACGGCAATTCAGCTGCTGCTCTAGTGAAGAAACCCAAGGTTGAACCCAAACCCGAGACTAAGTGCTTCTGTAATAAGGGGAACAGCCACTGGAGCAGAATTACCCTAGATACTTCGTAGATGAGAAGGCTGGCAAGGTCGATAGAAGTATATTGGATATACATTGTGTTGATGTGTACTTTACTAGTACTCCTAGTAGCACCAGGGTATTAGATACCGGTTCGGTTGCTAAGTGTTAGTAACTCGAAATAAAAGCTACGGAATAAATGGAGACTAGCTAAAGGTGAGCTGACGATATGTGTTGGAAGTGTTTCCAATGTTGATATGATCAAGCATCATACGCTCCCTCTACCATCGAGATTGGTATTAAAACCTAAATAATTGTTATTTGGTGTTTGCGTTGAGCATAGACATGATTGGATTACGTCTATCGCAATATGGTTATTCATTTAAGGAGAATAATGGTTACTCTGTTTATTTGAATAAAACCTTCAATGGTCTTACACCTAAAATGAATGGTTCATTGAATCTCGATCGTAGTGATACACATGTTCATGCCAAAAGATATAAGATAGTAATGATAGTACCACCTACTTGTGGCACTGCCACTTAAGTCATATCGGTATAAAACGCATCAAGAAGCTCCATGTTGATGGATCTTTGGGCTCACTCATCTTGAAAAGTTTGAGACATGCGAACGATGTCTATTGGTGTATATGCATGAAGAAACTCCATGCAAATGGACCGTTTGGACTCACTTGATTTTGAATCACTTGAGACATGCAAATCATACCACATGGGCAAGATGACTGAAAGCCTCGTTTTCAGTAAAATGGAACTAGAAAGCAACTTGTTGGAAGTAATACATTTTGATGTGTGTAGTCCAATGAGTGCTGAGGCATGTAGTGGATATCGTTATGTTCTTACTTCACAGATGATTTGAGTAGATGTTGAGTACATTTACTTGATGAATCACGAGTCTGAATTATTGAAAGGTTCAAGTAATTTCAGGGTGAAGTTGAAAGATCGTCGTGACAAGAGGATAAAATATCTATGATATGATCATAGAGATGAATATCTGAATTACGAGTTTGGCACAGAATTAAGACATTGTGGAAATTGTTTCACAACTAATACAGCCTGGAACAACATAGTGTGATGGTGTGTCCGAACATCATAAATGCACCCTATTGGATATGATGCATACCATGATGTCTCTTATCGAATTACCACGATAGTTTATGGGTTAGGCATTAAAGACAACCACATTCACTTTAAAAGGGCACCACGTAATTCCGATGAGATGACAGCGTATGAACTATGGTTTAGAGAAACCTAAGCTGTCATTTCTTAGAAGTTTGGGGCTGCGACGCTTATGTGGAAAAGTTTCAGGCTGATAAGCTTGAACCCAAAGCGGATAAATGCATCTTCATAGGACACCCAAAACAGTTGGGTATACCTCCTATCTCAGATTCGAAAGCAATAAGGGATTGTTTCTAGAATCGGGTCCTTTCTCGAGGAAAAGTTTCTCTCGAAAGAATTGAGTGGGAGGATGGTGGAGACTTGATGAGGTTATTGAACCGTCTCTTCAACTAGTGTGTGGCAGGGCACAGGAGTTGTTCCTGTGGCACCTACACCAATTGAAGTGGAAGCTTATGATAGTGATCATGAAACTTCAGATCAAGTCACTACCAAACCTCATGGGATGACAAGGATGCGTACTACTTCAGAGTGGTACGTAATCATGTCTTGGAAGTCATGTTGCTAGACAACAATGAACCTACGAGCCATGGAGAAGCGATGGTGGGCCCGGATTCCGATAAATGGCTCGAGGCCATATAATCCGAGAGGGGATCCATGTATGAAAACAAAGTGTAGACTTTGGAAGAACTACTTGATGGTAAGGCTGTTAGGTACATATGGATTTTAAAAGGAAGACGGACAATGATGGTAAGTATCACCATTAAGAAAGCTCGACTTGTCGTTAAGATGTTTTCCGACAAGTTCAAGGAGTTGACTACGATGAGACTTTCTCACTCGTAGCGATGCTAAGAGTCTGTTGGAATTATATTAGCGATTACTGCATTATTTATGAAATCTTGCAGATAGGATGTCAAAACATTGTTTCCTCGACGTTTTTTGAGGAAAGGTTGTATGTGATACAAACCGGAAGGTTTTGTCAATCCTGAAAGATGCTAATAAGTATGCAAAGCTCCAGCAATCCTTCTAGGGACTGGAGTAAGCATCTCGGAGTTGGAATGTATGCTTTGATGAGATGATCAAAGATTTTGGGTGTATACAAAGTTTATGAGAAACTTGTATTTCCAAAGAAGTGAGTGGGAGCACTATAGAATTTCTGATAAATATATGTTGTTGACATATTGTTGATCAGAAATGACGTAGAATTTCTGGAAAGCATATAGGGTTATTTGGAAAGTGTTTTTCAATGGAAAGCCTGGATTAAGCTACTTGAACATTGAGCATCAAGATCTATAAGGATAGATCAAAACGCTTAATGGTACTTTCAAATGAGCACATACCTTGACATGATCTTGAAGGTGTTCAAGATGGACCAGTCACAGTAGGAGTTCTTGCCTGAGTTGTAAGGTATGATGTTAAGACTTAAAGCTCGACCACGGCAAAAGAAAGAGGAAGGACGAAGGTCGTCCCCTATGCTTTTATCATAGGCTCTCTACAGTATGCTATGCTGTGTACCGCACCTGAAGTGTGCCTTGCCATGAGTCAGTCAAGGGGTACAAGAGTGATCCAAGAATGAATCACAAGACAGCAGTCAAAGTTATCCTTAGTAACTAGTGGACTAAGGAATTTTCTCGATTATGGAGGTGGTAAAAGAGTTTGTCGTAAAGGGTTACACCGATGCAAACTTTGACACTAATCCAGATTATTCTGAGTAGTAAACTGGATTCGTATAGTAGAACAGTTGTTTGGAATAGCTCCAAATGTAGCGTAGTAGTTGCATCTACAAGATGGCATAGAAATTTGCGAAGTACATACGGATCTGAATGTTGCAGACCCGTTGACTAAAACCTCTCTCACAAGCAAAACATGATCAAACCCAGAACTCATTGAGTATTAATCACATGATGATGTGAACTAGTTTAGTGACACTAGTAAACTCTTTGGATGTTGGTCACATGGCGATGTGACCTGTGAGTGTTAATCACATGACGATGTGAACTAGATTATTGACTCTAGTGCAAGTGGGAGACTGTTGGAAATATCCCCTAGAGGCAATAATAAATTGATTATTATTATATTTCCTTGTTTATGATAATCGTTTATTATCCATGCTATAATTGTATTGATAGGAAACTCAGATACATGTGTGGATACATAGACAACACCATGTCCCTAGTAAGCCTCTAGTTGACTAGCTCGTTGATCAATAGATGGTTACGGTTTCCTGACCATGGACATTGGATGTCATTGATAACGGGATCACATCATTAGGAGAATGATGTGATGGACAAAGACCCAATCCTAAGCCTAGCACAAAGATCATGTAGTTCGTATGCTAAAGCTTTTCTAATGTCAAGTATCATTTCCTTAGACCATGAGATTGTGCAACTCCCGGATACCGTAGGAGTGCTTTGGGTGTGCCAAACGTCACAACGTAACTGGGTGGCTATAAAGGTACACTACGGGTATCTCCGAAAGTGTCTGTTGGGTTGGCACGAATCGAGACTGGGATTTGTCACTCCGTGTAAACGGAGAGGTATCTCTGGGCCCACTCGGTAGGACATCATCATAATGTGCACAATGTGATCAAGGAGTTGATCACGGGATGATGTGTTACGGAACGAGTAAAAGAGACTTGCCGGTAACGAGATTGAACAAGGTATCAGGATACCGACGATCGAATCTCGGGCAAGTATCGTACCGATAGACAAAGGGAATTGTATACGGGATTGATTAAGTCCTTGACATCGTGGTTCATCCGATGAGATCATCGTGGAACATGTGGGAGCCAACATGGGTATCCAGATCCCGCTGTTGGTTATTGACCGGAGAGTCATCTCGGTCATGTCTGCATGTCTCCCGAACCCGTAGGGTCTACACACTTAAGGTTCGGTGATGCTAGGGTTATAGAGATATTAGTATGCGGTAACCCGAAAGTTGTTCGGAGTCCCGGATGAGATCCCGGATGTCACGAGGAGTTTCGGAATGGTCCGGAGGTAAAGATTTATATATAGGAAGTGCTATTTCGGCCATCGGGACAAGTTTCGGGGTCACCGATGTTGTACCGGGACCACTGGAAGGGTCCCGGGGGTCCACCGGGTGGGGCCACCTGCCCCGGGGGGGCACATGGGCTGTAGGGGGTGCGCCTTCGCCTATATGGGCCAAGGGCATCAGCCCCAAGAGGCCCATGCGCCAAGAGAAGAGGGAAAGGGAGAGTCCTAAAGGGGGAAGGCACCTCCGAGGTGCCTTGGGGAGGATGGACTCCTCCCCCCCCCCTTGGCCGCACCCTTCCTTGGAGGAAGGGGCAAGGCTGCGCCCTCCCCCTCTCCCTTGGCCCTATATATAGTGGGGGGAAGGGAGGGCAACCATACCCAAGCCCTGGCGCCTCCCTCTCCCTCCCATGACACATCTCCCTCCTCCCGCAGCGCTTGGCGAAGCCCTGTTGGAATCCCGCTACTTCCACCACCACGCCATCGTGTTGTTGGATCTCCATCAACCTCTCCTTCCTCCTTGCTGGATCAAGAAGGAGGAGACGTCGCTGCTCTGTACGTGTGTTGAACGCGGAGGTGCCGTCCGTTCGGCGCTAGGATCATCGGTGATTTGGATCACGACGAGTACGACTCCATCAACCCCGTTCTCTTGAACGCTTCCGCGTGCGATCTACAAGGGTATGTAGA
The DNA here is from genome assembly GCF_018294505.1 of Triticum aestivum. Lineage (NCBI taxonomy): Eukaryota > Viridiplantae > Streptophyta > Magnoliopsida > Poales > Poaceae > Triticum > Triticum aestivum. The sequence continues at coordinate 664,766,812 of NC_057806.1, forward strand.
TCCACTCCTCCCTCGTTGCTAGATGACTCCATAGATTGATGACACGTAGGAAATTTTTTGAATTATTTCTACGTTCCCCAACAATAGATGGTACTCATGTCACTACCGGAGTGTCGAGGTCACAGTCTGTAGCATACAAGGGTAGAAAGCACTACACAAGCCAGAATGTGCTTATTGCTGTTAACTTCAATCTGAAATTCACATATGTGTTGGCCGGCTAAGAAGGATCAGCACATGATGAAGAAAATATACCCTAGAGGCAATAATAAAGTTGTTATTTTATATTTCCTTATATCATGATAAATATTTATTATTCATGCTAGAAATGCATTAACCGAAAACTTGATACATGTGTGGATACATAGACAAAACACCATGTCCCTTGTAAGCCTCTACTAGACTAGCTCGTTAATGAAAGATGGTTAAGTTTCCTAACCATGGACATGTGTTGTCATTTGATGAACATGTTCACATCATTAGGAGAACGATATGATGGACAAGACCCATCCGTTAGCTAAGCATATTGATCGTTCAGTTTTATTGTCATTGCTTTCTTCATGTCATACACGTATTCCTTTGACTACGAGACTATGCAACTCCCGGATACCAGAGGAATACCTTGTGTGCTATCAAACGTCACAACGTAACTGGGTGATTATAAAGATGCTCTACAGGTATCTCCGAAGGTGTTTGTTGAGTTGGCATAGATCGAGATTAGGATTTGTCACTCCGAGTATCGGAGAGGTATCTCTGGGCCCTCTCGGTAATACACATCATAAGAAGCCTTGCAAGCAATGTGACTAATGAGTTAGTTGCAGGATGATGTATTACAGAAAAAGTAAAATACTTGCCAGTAACGAGATTGAACTAGGTATGAAGATAGCGACGATCGAATCTCGGGCAAGTAACATACCGATGACAAAGGGAACAACGTATGTTGTCATTACGGTTCAACCAATAAAGATCTTCATAGAATATGTAGGAACCACTATGAGCATCTAGGTTCCGCTATTGGTTATTGACTGGAGAGGTGTCTCGGTCATGTCTACATAGTTCTCGAACTCGTAGGGTCCACACGCTTAACGTTTGATGACGATTTTGTATTATATGAGTTGTGTGATTTGGTGACCGAATGTTGTTCGGAGTCCCGGATGAGATCACGGACATGAAGAGGAGTCTCGAAATGGCCGAGAGGTAAAGATTTATATATAGTACGATAGTATTCGGACACCGGAAGTGTTCCGGAGAGTATCGGGTATATATCGGGTCACCGGAAGGGGTTCCGGGCACCCCAGCAAAGATATGGGCCTTATGGGCCAAGAGACGGACAGACCAGCCCACAAGAGGCTGGTGCACCCCCATATAGGCCGAAATAGGAGGATAAGGAAAGAGGGGAAGGAAGAAGGAAAGGGGAGGATTCCGCCTTCCCCTTCCTTCCCTTCCCCTCTCTCTTTCCTTTCCCCTCCGGTTAATAAGGAAGGGGAGAATTGGAGGAGGCCCCCCAAGTAGGATTCCTCCTACTTGGGGCGCCCCCTTGGCTGCTCCCTCTCTCTCCCATCTATATATATGATGGGGGAGGCGCCTAGAACACACATCAACTTCTGTTAGTCGTGTGTGGTGCCTCCCTTCACATATTACATCCTCGGTCATATTCTCGTGGTGCTTGTAAGTGCATCTAGTGCCCCTTAGTGATTTTGGTGTATTGAAGACTTATAGGTTAAGGGACTAATGTGTTTTTGAGTGTACACAGGTCTATAAGTCTATGAGGAGTTTGATATTTATAGAGAAAGTTGACCCCTAAAATGAGGTTCTTCGACTGAAGACTTTGGATTTCTGAAGACTTTGAAAGTGAAGAAATTGGTGCAATCCTGAAGACTTGGTATTCATTCGAGGAACATGAAGCATGAAGACTTTTGTTTTCGTAGTTTCATTTTCTCTTTCTTGAGTCGTAGGAAACACCATACTGTTAAAGGGGGTCGAAAAAATACTAAGGAAAATTTTCCATGTGATGCTCAACTCAAAATCCTACACATACCAATCCCTTTGAGTGAAGTCATTAAAAATCTCACACAGTTCAGTCATATTCTTCAGTGACAGAGACGAAGTTCTTCTGGTCTCTGAGGAATTTGTTCTGGCTGAGGAGTTAGGAATTCGCCAGTGCGGATTGCCTACACAGTGAGGAACATGATAGCCCTGAGGATTTTGCTTCTCAAAATTCCGACCGTTGTTGTGCTATGCGCCAGCTGTCCCAAAATATCTACCCACCTAACGGTCATATCATTGAAGGGCATTTATGTATTATCATGTCGGGCTGCTCCCTAGGCTATAAATAGCCGCCCCCTACAACCACTAGCTGGTTGGCTGCTCCGAGAGAAACTGACACTTGTCATTTGAGAGAATCCCATCCTCTGAGGACTTTGAGCGAAAATTATCAAGTGAGGAAAACCCAAACCCAAACACCTACAAACCCAAAGTGATTGAGCATCACTGAAGAGATTGATCCTGCGTGGATCCGACGCTTATTACCTTTGAAGATTGTGCTTCTTCCAGAAGGTTAGGCGTCAAGGTCTACAGCATCCAAGAGGAATTGTGGATCGCCGAGTGACCAAGCTTGTGAAGGTTCGGAAGTCACCTGAAGACTTACCACGAGTGATTGGGCGAGGTTTGTATGACCTTAACTCAAGGAGAATACGATGAGGACTGTGTGTCCTCAAGTTTAAATACCTAGCCGCTCCAACCAGATGTACAACTGAGACAGCAGTTGGAATTGGTCTACCAATTCATTGTCTTCACCAAGATCACTGGTTATATTTCCTCAACTCTTTCATTTACTCATAACTGTGTTGAGTGCTTGTTCGTATCTGTGTTTGAAGACTTTAACTAAAGACTTTCTCAATTTCCTCAGTTCAATTTCTTCAGTCTGTTTGTCTTCATCCTGTGTTATCCTGTGTTTACGCTTTCTGTACTCTGTGCTTGCCTTCATTTCATCATGATGACTATGCTTGTGTTCTGTTATGTTTACTTTTGAGTACTTATTCCGCTGCTAGTAGTTTTTCGCTAAGGAATTTCCTCACCTGCAAATTCCTTAGTGAAGAATTCATAAAAATCGCCTATTCACCCTCCTCTAGTCGATATAACGCACTTCAGTGTTTAGGCGAAACTCTGCGTGGATCACATCATCATCACCACGCCGTCGTGCTGACGGAACTCATCTACTTCCTCGACACTTTGCTGGATTAAGAGTTCGAGGAACGTCATCGAGCTGATCGTGTGCAGAACTTAGAGGTGACGTATGTTCGGTGCTTGATCGGTCGAAACGAGAAGAAGTTCGACTACATCAACCGCGTTGTCAAACGCTTTCGCTTTCGGTCTACGAGGGTACGTAGACACACACTCCCCCTCTCGTTGTTATGCATCTCCTAGATAGATCTTCCATGAGCGTAGGAATTTTTTTAAAATTGCATGCTACGTTTCCCAACACATGATGCTAACATTCTCAGTGACAACATTCATCCTGATGGCATCAACATCCCCAATGGCAAGTTCTACCTAGGAGATGCTGACTATGCATGTCGACCAGGTGTTCTTCCACCCTCCAGGAAAATCAGGTACCATCTGAACGAGTTCGCTGGTAGGAACTATCCTAGGACTCCACATGAGCTGTTTAATCTCAAACACTCCAGCCTAGACTTACTGTTGAGAGGGCATTTGGAGCTCTAAAGAATAGGTAGAAGATCCTAGATCAGAAGTCATTCGACACTTTCCCCACTCAGGTTAACCTTGTGTTGCTTGTTGCATTCTGCATAATGGAGTTCTGATGAACTGGTGCCTAAGTAGGAAGATGTGACGCATGATGATGTTGTCAGCTCCGGCCATGGTATGGAAGCATTTGAGAACGAAGCCTGAAAAAACAAAAGGATGGAGTGGGCACATACAATGTGGGATAACAGAGGATGGATCTCAACTTAGTTAGCATCGATGAACTTTCCCCTATTCAACCATATGGATCTTAATAATTTGTACTGACATTTGATAGTAGCTAAGATAAACTGTCATTTGTTTTCTAGCTAGGACTGAAACTATATTCAGATCGTGTATGGTAAGGTCACCACTGGTGAGAAGTGGTGAGAACACCTTATGCAGTTTAGCATGTGATATGTACACCTACTGCAACGCAGCCAACCAAACAGCGGGTCAATATTAGTTCTCTCGCAACCAGCCAAGATGCGGGCAACCAAACTATGCGCAAGATGCGGGCAACCAAACCATGTGCGTATGCTGGTTTTTGGGCTGTTTTAGCTCAACCAGACCCATCAAAGAAACACATGCAATGCAGGCAAAATCAGTACAGACAACCAAACACGCCTAAGTACTCCATCCCTCCATATTAAAATATCCGACATATTTTTACACTATCTTAGGGTCAAAAAAATATAAGGCTTTTTTTTTACACTAAGACGTCTTATATTTTGATACAGAGAGGGAGTATGAACCAACAAAAAGCCTTTTTCATCTCTAAAAAGAACACTAAATGGTGGCAATAATTCTGATAACATGAAAAAAGAGCTCTTGAGAAAATAATCCGTAGCAATGTAACCCATGCATCAAGCTATTAGGAGATAAGAAACATACAATTCTTGATCTCCTGACCAAATTAGTTGGAATTATCCCCATGTACCGCGAGTGTGGTATGAGAGGCATCACATTGTCCCCTGAAATCCTAAATCACACTTTTACTGATCTAAATGCTCTTATATTTCTTTACAGAGAAAGTACTACTATATCATCAGAGGTTAAGTAGCCACACACAATTGAACTATTAGCAGCACTGCCCGGCTGGAAGAAAACTATATAAGCCTGATCACTAATCCTTCTGTGAGCTTTTCTGATAACTTTGCCAGGAAAAACGGTTGATATGGGCAGAAAACTAGAAATACAGCAAATTCATAGATATGCTAGGCACACGCATGCAAACCACATTGGGACCAAATCGAGGCCACGATATTGTTTTCACTTTTAGTTTCAGATATTTGAAGTGAATTTCAGTGATTTCGGTTTGCATTTCGGTCAAAACGAATTCGACCAAATTTTTTGAAAGAGCAAAAAACGTCTTGTGTTGTACTGAAATTGCTGAAATGTCAACTGAAATTCAAGGGATTTCAGAGTGAAAACCTACTTCATGATCGAGTCCATGAAAACAGGCAGTCACGTCAAAGAGAATGTACAGACATCGATGCCAAACTCACATTCACTGATTCACAATGCACAGACACATTATGCATCCATGCCATTGCCATGTCCGGACCGGGCGGGACTCACTTGCTAGAGCGTGTCACGGCATGAAACGAGCGGCACCGTTGTCGCCGGCGGTCGCCGAGGCGGAGGAGGAGGACGCCTCCTCCATGGCTTCGCACTTGCGGCACCGCTTGGGCTCGGGCGGCGTCTTGCGGGGCGGCGCGTCGGCGACGACGACGACGACGACGCGGCGGCAGGACGGGCAGGAGGAGTGCGCGCGGAGCCAGGCGTCGACGCAGGCGACGTGGAACGCGTGGCCGCACTGCGGCAGCACGCGGATCTCCTCCTTCTCCGCGAACTCCGACAGGCAGATGGCGCACTCCGAGAGGATCCCCTCCTGCGCCGCGGCGGCCGGGCCCCCGCGCGCCGCGACGGCCGCCGCCACGGCGTCCTCGTACGCCAGCTTGGGCAGCGCCATGAGCGCCCTCTTCTTGAGCCCCTTGCTCGCGCCGGGGCCGGAGGAGGAGGCGGCGGATCTGGCGCCGCCGGCGTCGCGGCGGGAGCGCGCGCAGCCGGTGACGGCGGCGAGGCCGACGACGCAGAGGAGCGCGCAGAGCAGCGCGGCGAGGATGACGACGACGTCGGAGTCGGGGCCGAGGGCGTCGGGCGGCTCGGCGGCCTGGAACTGGCCCGGGTAGGTTTGCAGCAGGCGGCGCGCCGACGCCATTGGTCCGTTCTTGGCCGGATCGCCGGATCGGGATGGCAGCGGCGGGCAGGGAGGGGGAGGGGAAGGGGCTGGAGTTTCAGCGCAGCAGTACTCCTACTAGTAATGGCACGCGTATTAATGCGGGCTCGAGAGCGACAGCCGAGAGCGCTCCCATGGTCACTCACTCACTCCGTGTGCTGCGCTGTGTGTCTGCAGCGTGCTCCACGGTCGGTCACCAGTGACGCGAGCGAGATATAAGCCGGGGGATGAGAATCCGGGGCTCGTCACTTGGCTAGCTTTGCCATTTGATTCTTTTGGCCGTGGTCATTACGAACATGCGTGTACCGGCGGGCGGCGGCGGCGGTGGGTGGGCGGCTAGACGCAGCGCGGTGCAATCCGTGGCTCGGAGGTGAGTGGCCCGCGATGCAGGCGTAGGTGGGTGGTGGGGGCTGCCTTGCGGTCACGTCACCTTCTCATTTCCCATCCATGGAGCCGTGTCCCCTCTCTCGCAGGGTCTAGAAACGAAACGAGCGTCCGCAATGAGCACGCCACCGGTGGATGGATGGGCCGTCTATCTGCTCTTCTTTCTTTTTTTTTTTTTGAGGGTTATCTGCTCTTCTTTCTAGTGCCGTGATGAACGCATAAGACTTTGGTTGCCCATTTTGCATCACCCATCAGCTCCACAATTTAGTCACTCAAACGCCCTCCCAAACCTTCAATGAAAAACGGTTTTTAATCAAACTTCTACTAAAACTTAACCCCCCCCCCTTTTTTTAAACACAAATTCATTTGTTTAGGCCATCAGAGTTAGACCTTCACTGCTTAACTACTTCAAAAAAAGGATGGTTTGGGCACATAGTTCACCAGTTCCTCGCCGGAACAACTGATCCAAACAAGATGATAGAAACAATTTCAACACAAACAAGACTTTTTCGATTGCTGCTACAAGTGCAACCAACACTTTCTTCATCTTTTTTACGTTCATTGCCAATACTTTTGCCCTTCTCTGTTGAGTTCTCTGGCCTGCACACTTGTTTCTTCTATATGCCTCCTCATGAAGAAACTTAGACATTGCACCCTTCGTAATCTCACCTCTAGCAATTAGTGCGCCAACATCCAGTAGACCTTTCTGAATCAATAGGTTAATGTATTATTCTTCTCAGTACCAAAAGTTGCAACCTTCTTGTACAATCTTAACCAACATTGACCTCACGTTTGCTTGAAACCGAAGAACACTCGCAAAATATTGCACTTGTTTTATCCCTTTCACACTTGTAGATGACCTAGTCCGTATGTTTGTCCGTCGTACCGACCTGAAGCAGTACCAGCCACCAGCAATCGCCACATTTTATGAGTGGCAGAGGTGAGCCGAGTTGCTGCGCGATGGCTTAGTCAGTCCGAGCAGCAAATGAGGATCTGTCAACACTTGAGGGAGCGCCGGATGCGCACATCGACGGGAGGACATCCCGCAAGGAGCTCCGAAGGTGGTGCAGGGCACTCGGGGTCGCAACGCAGTCCCATTCTCGATGAAATGCGGCTTTGCCTTCATGGTGGCCCTCCTCGTCGACGAGCACGGTGTGGCGGCGGGGCCTAGATGCGTCGATTCAAAAGACGTGGGGGCAAGCAAATCGAAATGGGGCGGCGAGGGTGGGGGCATGGGGTGTTGGTGGGCGCCAAAGGCAATGCTCTCGGCAAAGGCGTGGAGGCGGATGAGCGGGCGAAAAGGCATCCATGCAAGGGCATAGTTTTTTTTGCTGAGAACTCCTTTCTACCGCCCCAAAAATGGGAGTTGGGGGAGGGTTCTTCTTAAATTCCTGGCAGATAAACATCTAGAAAGTTCAACTAGATGTGGCTTAGGGCATCTCCAATGCCAACCCTCAAAACGCCCGCATTCGTCTGCGTCGTGCTATCCGGACGTGTTGTGGCATAGAACGAGCGGTCCGGACATTATTCTTCCGTAAACCGGAGACAAGCGTGGGGAGGCTTTCCGGGCGCCCGAACCGCTGCCATGCCCGCGTCTGACCGCCCTATCCTACACAAACCCCCTCCCTCGCACGCATGTGCTTCCCGCCGAAACGGTCAGCACCGCTCCAGAGCGTCAGTGTCGCATTCATGCCCGGCCAGAGCAGACGCGTCCTCTACTAGCGCCGACATCGAAGCGATGCTACTTATGACAGGCGTTGGGATTTCTCAGAAGAGTAAGGGTGATGTAGTATATTAGTAGATAGTATTTCCCTTAGTTAAAAAGCAAGGTTTATCGAACCAGTAGAAGACTCGCATGTGCTTCCCGCCGAAACGGTCAGCACCGCTCCAGAGCGTCAGTGTCGCATTCATGCCCGGTCAGAGCAGATGCGTCCTCTACCGGCGCCGACATTGAAGCGATGCTACTTATGACAGGCGTTGGGATTTCCCGGAAGAGTAAGGGTGGTGTAGTATATTAGTAGATAGTATTTCCCTTAGTTAAAAAGCAAGGATTATCGAACCAGTAGAAGACTCGCAATCAAAGGTTAGTACCTGCACACACACACACACACACACACACACACACACACACACACACACACACAACAACAACAACAACAACAACAACAACAACAACAACAACAACAATAACAACACCAAGAAATTTAGGGTTTTAGTTAATATGAAGTGAATGGACCCGGGGGCCGTAGCGTTCACTAGTGGCATCTCTCTCATGAGTATAATAACGATAGATGAACAAATTACTGTTGAGCAATTGATAAAATTACGCATAGTTATGATGTTGTTCATGGCATGATTAATATATAGGCGTTACGTCCGAGAAAAGTAGACCGTTAATCTTACAAAATCTACTAGTATTATTTCACCCCTCGACCACTATTTTTCATGTATCTTAAGGTATTAAATACGTAATAAACAGAATAATGCTTGGAGCATGACATAATGTAGATAAAGCAGAATCAATCAGTATGATTAAACCCCCATCGTTTTACCCGTAGTGGCAATAATACAACACGTGCCTTGCTACTCCTCCTGTCATAGAGTAAGGTCACCGCAAGGTTGAACCTATTACCAAGTACCTCTCTCACTGAAAAAAAATCAATCTAATTGGCCAAAAAAAGATAGATAGATCGAAGAGAAATACAAGTCTATAAAATCACAGATAATACATCTCAGAAAAGACTTAGTTACTTTCAATGAATAATCTGATCATAAACCCACAATTTATCAGATCTCAACAAACACACTGCAAGATTACATCGAATGGATATCTGAAAAGATCATTGTATTGAAGAGAGAGAGAGAGCGCCATCTAGCTACTGATATGGACCCGTAGGTCCCGTGGGAACTACTCACACATCATGGGATCGCGGGAGAGCAGAGGTTTGTGGCGGCGATAAAATTGTTTCGGCTCTCGCTCTGGATGTTTTTCAGTTTTAGGGAATTTAATCATTTATAGCGCTGGAATTAGGTCAGGAGGACCTCTGAGGGGCCCACAAGCTCAGGTAGCGCCCCCCGGACCGCTCTGTGTGACCTTGTGGCCCACTCATAGACCTTCTTGCCTCCCCCCGAAGTTTCTAGGGTCTCTTCTGATCCAGAAAAATCACCATAAAGTTTTATCGTATTTGGACTTTATTTAGTATGTTTTTTCTATGAAACAAAGAAATAGGCAAAAGGCATGAACTGACACTCGTCACTTAGTGAAGAGGTTAGTTCCCCAAAACAATATAAAATGACACAGAAAGCATACAAGATTGATAATGTGATAGCATGAAACAATAAAAAAAATATGTTGGAGACGTTACCCGCCGGTGATAGAGCGCCACCCGCATCGCTTCTCGGTGCATGCGACTACTCCACGTTCAAACGATATCGCAGTCGTCCATCCGTTCATCCGTCCGCCGCTAACATTAATGTCAGACGGTTGCCGGGAAGCCTCCTCCCACTACAAGAAATATGTCAACTTATGACCTTTTGTCAGTGACCCTCGAAGAATTGGTCATAAATTTATGACCATTTTAGACCAATTGGTCAAAAGCTGTTCAGGGGGCTCCAAACCCTAAACCATTGCGACCATTTTGGACAGAAAGGTCGTAATTTCCTTACACGAAATGGTCACAAAGCAAATAGTGCTAGTCCGCAGCCTTATTTCCAGTTGTTAATGACCAATATAGATGGTCATAGCCTTGTAGATTATGGTGGGTTGTGATGACTAGGCGCCATCTCATCAGTTTTGCCTATGTGTCATGTTCATGTGGCAGTTTTTGCCCTAGGTTGTGAAGCAACCTATATTTCTATCATTCCTAAAATTCCCAAAAAAATCTCATAAATTCTTTGGGGCATATCTTCATCAAATATGTAAAAATCCTTCCTTGCCTAGTTCAAAACTAATTCAACAATATTCATTTTCCTATTATGTTCACAACAACACTTTATGAAGGAAGTGCTATTTATCTATTCTTGATTGTCCTCGAAATTTTTGGGCACTCTTTCCTATCCAAATCATTACCGCATGACAAAATTCAGCTCCATTTGCCTAGCAAATCTTCCTCGGCAAATTTCCAAAGTTTTTGTCCACCTAGAAGCATTGTGAAGGAAGTACCTTTTTTATATCTCTAAATGACATGAAATTTATACAGTTCCTTCATATGCCCAAATTATCACCCTCCTCCAAATTGCAGCTCAGTCAAATCATCTATGTGAGCCCAGGTTCAATTTATATTTTATGGCCAAATTGGCACGTTGCAAAGCAAGTGTTATATAGACCCCTCCTATTACCCTCAAACTTTTTGGGCACTCTTCCATACCCAAATCATTGCCACATGATAATATTCAGCTCAATTTTCCTAGTAAATCTTTCTCAGGAAATTTCCAAAGTTTCTACCTCGAGAGAAGCTTTGTGAAGTAAGTACTATCTAGGCTTACCCAAATGATCTGAACATTTACCAGCGCATGACCATACCTATGTAACTTACCTACACCAATTTTTAGCTCATTTCATTCATCCAATCTCTCTCACTAGTTTTCCCAAGTTTTTGTCCATAGAAGAGCATTGTGAAGGAAGTACTACTTTGGCATGTCAAAATGATATAAATTTTCTACAATGCTTTCCTATGCCCAAATAACCATCCTCCACCAAATTTCAGCTCAATCCATTCATTATTTTGAGCCCAGCTTCAACATTCATATTTTTGTCCAGTGTGGTACTTTGCAAAGCAAGTACCACCTAGGATCCTCCTTTTGAGCTGAAAATTTGTGAATAAATTCTCCTTAGTAGATGATCATCCTCGGCCAAAACTTACGCCCATTGGCCATGTGCATTTCCTGTACCGCTAATCAAACACTTGGCTGCTTATTCATGTTTGAGCATCGATCGGTCTCCTCGTGAGAATCTTATGTTGTGATTTTCTTCCTAGCACCTACCTGGGGAGTGCCCAACCCACTAGACATGCCTAGGCCGCCCAGAACACATGGCAATGCCACGGCCACGCGGTGACCACGCGGCGGGCATGCGAGTTTACGCGCTCTAGAGTTGGGGGCCTCGGCCACCGCCCAAACCTCGACGTATCGCCACCAAACCATGTATTTATGATTAAATAGGTACTTATGTAACTATAAATGATTTTTGGAAAAAATAAATAGCAAACTATGAGGCAGCTGCAGTTCAAATTTGACCCGCTTCCTCCTGAATCGGCGGGAATTTGTCTTTTTCACCAGAGGTGGATCAAAAATTTTGACACCCAACCATTTTGTCAATTGTGCATTAAATATGGCCTAGTATTTTATAAAATTGATTAGGTCAAATTTTGCAACAAATATATGGTAGGTCCTTCACAAAAAAACACATTTCAGGCACTCGGAAAATGGAAAATGGTTTTTTCGTCCAAAAAAATGAAAACTTCCTTAGGCAACATTGTTTTCCATTTTAATATGCACCCTTGTGCACAATATGAGATCATTTGAACAAACTATGCCATGAATGTGGCCATAAGATTGATCATTTGGCTTGAAAGCCATGAATCTTCACACTTGATAGCTCATTTCTGAGAACACTTTTTAAAATAATTACCGTATTACAAGTTTACTATTTTTCCTGGAAACTTGGTCACATATAATGACACAAATGCGAAGGTTTTCCATTTTTTTGATTTTTTTTGAATTTTTTATGCCCGTTTCAAAATGCGGTCAAAACAGCGGGCTTGACCGTTCCTAGCTAGTGGTTGAATCTTGGAATTGTTTTGGTGTTTCTCTGATTAAATAGATACTTATGTATTTAGAAATGATTTTTGGAAAAAATAAATAGCAAACTATGAGGCAGCTGCAGTTCAAATTTGACCCGTTTCCAACTGAATCAGCGGGAATTTGTCTTTTTCACCAGAGGTGGATCAAAACTTTTGACACCCAACCATTTTGTCAATTGTGCATTAAATATGTCCTAGTATTTTATAAAAATGATTTGGTACAATTTTGCAACAAATATATGGTAGGTCCTTCACAAAAAAACCTCATTTCAGGCACTCGAAAAATGGAAAATGAATTTTCCGTGCAAAGAAAATAAAAACTCCCTTTGGCAACATTGTTTGGAATTCCAAGATGCACCCTTGTGCACAATATGAGATCATTTGAACAAACTATGCCATGAATGTGGCCATAAGATTGATCGTTTGGGTTGAAATACATGAATCTTCAGACATGATAGCTCATTTCTGAGAACACTTTTTTAAAATAATTACTGTATTACAATTTTATTATTTTTCCTGGAAACTTATTCACATATAATGACACAAATGCGAAGGTTTTCCAATTTTTTGATTTTTTTTGAATTTTTTATGCCCGTTTCAAAATGCGGTCAAAACGGCGGGCTTGACTGTTCCTAGCTAGTGGTTGAATCTTGGAATTTTTTTCGTGTTTCTCTGATTAAATAGATACTTATGTACCTAGAAATGATTTTTGGAAAAAATAAATAGCAAACTATGAGGCAGCTGTAGTTCAAATTTGACCCGCTCCCAGCTGAATCGGCGGGAATTTGTCTTTTTCACCAGAGGTGGATCAAAACTTTTGACACTCAACCATTTTGTCAATTGTGCATTAAATATGTCCTAGTATTTTATAAAAATGATTTGGTATAATTTTTCAACAAATATATGGTAGGTCCTTCACAAAAAAACCTCATTTCGGGCACTCGAAAAATGGAAAATGAATTTTCCGTGCAAAGAAAATGAAAACTCCCTTTGGCAACATTGTTTGGAATTCCAAGATGCACCCTTGTGCAGAATATGAGATCATTTGAACAAACTATGCCATGAATGTGGCCATATGATTGATCGTTTGGGTTGAAATACATGAATCTTCACACATGATAGCTCATTTCTGAGAACACTTTTTTAAAATAATTACCGTATTACAAGTTTATTATTTTTACTGGAAACCTGGTCACATATAATGACACAATGCGAAGGTTTTCCAATTTTGTGATTTTTTTTGAATTTTTTATGCCCGTTTCAAAATGCGGTCAAAACGGCGGGCTTGACCGTTCCTAGCTAGTGGTTGAATCTTGGAATTTTTTTGGTGTTTCTCTGATTAAATAGATACTTATGTACCTAAAAATAATTTTTGGAAAAAATAAAGAGCAAACTATGAGGCAGCTACAGTTCAAATTTGACCCGTTTCCAACTAAATCGACGGCAATTTGTCTTTTTCACTAGAGGTGGATCAAAAAAATTTCACCCAACCATTTGGTCAATTGTGCATTATATATGTCCTAGTATTTTATAAAATTGATTTGGTTCATTTTTGCAACAATTATTTGGTAGGTCCTTCACAAAAAACCTCCTTTTGGGCACTCGAAAAATGGAAAATGAATTTTCCGTGCAAAGAAAATGAAAACTTCCTTAGGAAACATTGTTTGGAATTCCAATATGCACCCTTGTGCACAATATGAGATCATTTAAACAAACTATGCCATGAATGTGGCCATAAGATTGATCATTTGGCTTGAAAGCCATGAATCTTCACGCATGATAGCTTATTTCTGAGAACACTTTTTTAAAATAATTACCATATTACAAGTTTATTATTTTTCCTGGAAACTTGGTCACATATAATGACACAATGTGAAGGTTTTCCAATTTTTTGATTTTTTTTGAATTTTTTATGCCCGTTTCAAAATGCGGTCAAAACGGCGGGCTTGGCCGTTCCTAGCTAGTGGTTGAATCTTGGAATTGTTTTGGTGTTTCTCCGATTAAATAGATACTTATGTACGTACAAATGATTTTTGGAAAAAAATAAATAGCAAACTATGAGGCAGCTGCAGTTCAAATTTGACCCGCTTCCAACTGAATCGGCGGGAATTTGTCTTTTTCACGAGAGGTGGATCAAAACTTTTGACACCCAACCATTTGGTCAATTGTGCATTAAATATGGCCTAGTATTTTAGAAAATTGATTTGGTATAATTTTGCAACAAATATATAGTATGTCCTTCACAAAAAAACTCATTTTGGACACATTAAAAATGGAAAATGATTTAAAAAAAACTAATTTCACCTAACTCTTTCAAAAGATATTTGTCTTATTTCAATTTGTCATTATTCTTGAAAACTAAGGTCAAATTTGATGAAACATGAGAAGATATTTTATTTTTATTTTTATTTTTCAGATCATAAAATAGCCAATATGATTTAGCACCTTACTTTTAGTCGATTACGACCAATTTAGATGGTCAAAAAATGTAGTACTGGTATACTACGTTCTGATTGGTCCAGGAGCATCTCACGCGGATTGTGCCTAATCACCGTCGGATGCTCCTGAATCCAACGGCCCGCCTGTCTCACCCACGTTGCCCAACCCATAACCCGCACTCCCTCCCACGCACCCAACCACACCCAACCCCTCGTGCCCACTCGCCTCTCTCTCTCTCTCTCTCTCTCTCTCGAACCCTAGCGCTCCACTCCTCCCTGGCCGCCGCCACCTCCGGCGCCCTCTGTCCGGCGAGATCCATATGGATCGATCCCCTCCAATCCGCACCACCTCCAGCGCCCTCTGTCCGGCGAGATTCATATGGATCGATCCCCTCCAACCCTCCAACCCACGACTCCTCCTCCTCTCCTCCTCTCTGGATCTCTGGATTGACCCAACCGCTTCTCCCCCAATCCCGGCCTCCTCCATGCCGAGCCGAGAGACACTCCCCACTTCCAGCCGAAACCCTAGCCTGAGACCCCTTCCTCCTTGATGGCCAACCCCTCCATGGCGGCCGGCGGCAGGGTGCCCTTGACGGAGGGGGTCCATGCCGTCGGAGCCCAGATCCGCAACCACATCCGCGTGGCGCCCGTCGACCGTGTGGCTGCGGCCCTAGCGACGCGATGGTAGTGTCGGCCCTGGCAGCGTTGGAGGCGGCGAGCCAGTCCCTGAGAAACCACGAGATCCTCGGCGCCGTGGGCACCACCACGGCGGCGCTAAGCACCACCGATGCCGATGGGGTCCAACGAGGCGGACAAGCCGCTGCGGCGGATCGGTGCATCGTTCGAGCAGCTCGCGGCCGTCGCCAAACCACAGCAGCAGCCCGCGATGGCGGCGGGGGACTTCTCGCGTGCCTGCTTCAACGTCTCCGTCCTCTTTGGCTGCCTCGGCATCGCCTTCAAATTTTCCTTGATGGA
Source organism: Triticum aestivum (assembly GCF_018294505.1). NCBI lineage: Eukaryota > Viridiplantae > Streptophyta > Magnoliopsida > Poales > Poaceae > Triticum > Triticum aestivum. The sequence continues at coordinate 664,782,390 of NC_057806.1, forward strand.
CTATGTCGCCAAGGCAAGCAGCCGCTCCTCAGCCCCCCTCTCCTCCCCTGCTACCTGCTCTGCTGTTCGGTATGCTACTTCATTGTGCTTGTACTGTATGTGGTAAAATTTCTGGTGATTCCTTCCCGGGACATTGATTTAGTTGTGTGAAGCTGAGAGGTTTGGGATGAAATGACCATTGCTTTTTCAATCAGTAAATTCTTCAGTGTTCTTGGCTTCTTAGTACATGCACATTGAGTACATGCACATTCACATTTATTGTATCTGAATTGTATCAACTTGCCAGTTAGCTAATTACTAAAATCATGTGCACATAACTATGTGAAGTTGATGTTCAACCATTACATGTGATAACTAGGAAGCATATTTTTATCAGTGGACTGCTATTTCTTTTCTTGCTTCTGTTTGCAAAATTAGGTGATCATGGTAGCCTTGTTTTCTTTAGTGTTAAAAAAAGTACTAGCCTGCAGTTTTTTAGTGTGTCATCTTTATATGTGTCTTTCGAGTGAACAAACTATGCTAAAGGTAGATCAGGACTTTCATCTGAAGTGGAATTCTATCTTGGGTCTGATCTTTTGAATGAAAAGTTTTAGTTAGAAATACACTGCTTTCTATCTGAAGGGGTGTATAGCTGTGTTGTATGACATTGTTAGTTTTTGATGTACAAAAATTTGGTAGGTATTCTAGGCTGATGATTGTTGGGACTCTATAGTTATTGAATGGATTTGCTAGCAACAAGGTGCCAGGCACAATTTACTGGTTATGAGGCTATAGTTGTGTTATTGTGATATTCAATTTATAGAATTGACTATGTTCTGTTTTTGCTTCAGGTAAACCAAGGTTTTGCTCATGGCTTGTACTAAGCAGACTGCTCGTAAGTCCACTGGAGGAAAGGCTCCTAGGAAGCAGCTAGCCACCAAGGTTTGTGACTGCAATATTGATAGTTTACCTATGCCATGTCTTTATTTATGGTTTAGGTAAATTGAACTGGGTATAATTTGAACCTCAACCTTCATTGCCATCTTATGACCAGATATCCTACTGATGTATATGGACTATCATGGTATTATTGTTAATTTGACCATGTGCTCTACTTTGCTTTTTGACAGGCTACCCGTAAGTCTGCTCCCACAACTGGAGGAGTGAAGAAGCCTCACCGTTACCGCCCTGGAACTGTTGCTCTTCGGTGTGTAAAATCTTCCAACCTATTCTAGCATGTGTTATAGTTTTGTTTTGAAGTATTCTCAAATGAGTAAATTTTGTGCTTGACTTTGCAGTGAGATCCGCAAGTACCAGAAGAGCACGGAGCTGCTCATCAGGAAGCTTCCATTCCAGAGGCTTGTTAGGGAGATTGCCCAGGACTTCAAGATGATCAATCAACTTGTGCACTACATTGTGATGCTCCTGTTGTGTCAACTCTTATAGTATGATGAATCAAGTAAACTAAAAGCACCATCTTGTTCTGTCTGTGCAGACTGACCTCCGCTTCCAGAGCCATGCGGTGCTGGCCCTTCAGGAGGCTGCAGAGGCCTACCTGGTGGGTCTCTTCGAGGATCCGTGGCGAGAGGGCTTAAGGTGCTTGCTTTGCCTGTGGGAATGTCTCTGGCGGGCATCTGTGTCTGCTTTTGCTGCTGTTTTTAGTGATTGTTTGGAACTGCTAGCTCTAATTTAACTTACTTCTCGTTCCCCTATTTCTGCTGTCAGTATTCCCATGGAAATTTAGGTAACTATAGTAATACTGTACAAGAAACATCATTGCATTACAAGTTGGGTTTGAATCTACTTGTGAGCAACTGGGTGCGCCCATTCTAGAAATATGATATGTAGATTTGCTTCACAGAACTGATGATGATGCACGTATTTGGAACAGTCCAGTCCATTCTCACAACCAATTAAGTCCAGAGCTCACACCTCTCTGTTGATGATGCACGTACATTCCAGTTAAAGAATAACACAGGATTAATTAATTCTTGGGCTCTTCTAGCCGTGCTTCTTACTCTAGGTTCCAAGTAGAGATTCCTATATACGTATACTTGCTTTGCTGCCGATTCCTGACTCTGTCTGTCTGTTTTGGAACTGTAAAATGCAGTGATGCCAAATATCGCCTCTGATTCAACTGATTAATTTTCTGCGTGCCAAACAGAGCCTGTGATGTTATCAAAATATTTGCTACTCTTAATGGGGTTATCCCACTTGATGATCTTAACCACCAAGATCTCTGAGGCTCTTATTTCTAGTCTAATGTTATCATTATAGTACATCCGCTGTTTGCATGATAGATACATATATGTGACATCAATTTGTCGTTGGATATTGCTGGAAACTAGCTATGTCACATCAATTTCTTGGTTGTCTAGTTTGTTATGTCACATCAATTATATGCTTTTTCTGAGATTGTGTTTTAGCTACTGCCACTTTGAGCTGTTGTAGATTTTAGTTATCAATTACAACAAAGCATTCTTACATTCCAGACTTGATCTTACTACTAAATAGCACCCCCTGTTGTTGTTGTTATTCATCCTATCCTTGCTGTTCTGTTTTCTTGTTGGCAGATATTTTGAGTAAATTCAAGACGAAAGATGTTCAAAGAAGCTCCAAGACATTCTTATATAGCAAGTTATGTAATAATAGATGGGTTATCTGGGAATTTAATGTATCTTCTCTTTGTTTGTGAATGAAATAGTAATTATGTATGTGATTTAATGTATCTTCTCTTTGTGAATTTCATGTATGTTTTAGAATTATGATTCCTGTTTCATATGAAATAGTAATTATGTATGTGATTTGAAAATGTGTGCAATGAAAACATGACTCATGTGACCCACTTATCAAAATAATTTGGGCACATTTGAAATTTCTGACATGTGGGACCAGTGTATGATATTATGATATTTGGGACAAATGTAAAACAGTGGAAAATAAAATAGCAAAAAGTAAAAGATCATATGTTGTAAAAGGCCACATCTAGAAATAAAAAGGCCAAATTGTTGGGCCAGACCCATGTAGCTAGAGAAAATTAATAGAGAAAATATACAGTAAAAAGGCCGAATTGTTGGGCTAGGCCCATGTAGAAAACCGAATTGGACCGGGCTGAATCTTGTGCCACATCAGCTTGCCACGCTGGATGCCTACGTGGCCTGGGAAGGTTGCTAGTGACCAAAACGCCACAGTAGACGTATTTTGGTCATAAACGTCTTCGACCATTCCATAAGAAAGGTCGCTAATGTCAGTTTATGACGGCCAGCTTTTGACCTTATGTTTTTGGTCACAAAAAGGTCACAAATGAAAATTTGTGACCATTCAGTGACCAATAGTGGTGGTCACAAGTTGACATATTTCTTGTAGTGTCCGCGCCACCCGTCTGTCCCTCTGCCGCCCACCATTGCTATTCGCCCGCTATAAAAATTGCAGCCCCAACCATAGCCGCATTCATCCTCCTCCGACCCCTTTCTCTTCCGCACCTTTCCCATCTCACGCGCCAAAGCTCTCTGGGACAGACTGACGTGGAGTAGAAGAAGGAGATGGTCGTCATTGCTGCCGGCTGGCAGGCAGCTGGCGTCCGACGTTGTTCCAATGAAGGACGCAGCGGAGGATGAGCCGGCGCCATCCTTATCGGTGCATTGCACCCTGACCATCGGCGAGGCCCGTGCCAATAACATGGACATGGTGCGGGACGAGCAGTTCCAGGAGGCACAAGCTGACGCCGCCTACAATCACCAGCTCCTACAGGACCACCATCAGGCGGAGGAGTGGCTCAACGCGGGCAAAGAGAGCGTGCTGAAAGCGGACTTGGCAGGGTAGGCGACGTTGCTCGAGTCGTACCGCTTCGCCCGTGAGATCCGCCTCGTTCGCTGGCGGTAGCGCCAGCGTCAGGCGGAACTGGAGGCCGCCTACGAGGAGTTCGACGAGGCGGCGGACAAGGTATGTTGCAGGACCTACGATGAGGCGGTGGACATCGCCAGCTCAACCCAGGGCGCACCCCGTTGCCGCGACCACGAAACCGGCATATCTGCGGGCACTGCCGGCAACGAGAAAGAGTACAACATGGTAGGTCGCCCCTTCTCGGGTCCCAAGAAGGCCACTGCTCCGTCCCTCCCATTCAAGGCAAGCTTGGTGGGCCGAACATTGTCGGTCGATTAGCCGCTTGGCGGCGACGCAGAGGTGGACAACTTGACTTCCCGAGGCTCCGAAGGAGAAGGTTACGAAAACGAAGCTGGAGAGCGTCGAGGCGGGACTGGAGAAGACAAAGTTTCAGTTCTCGGGGCTCATGGCCACACATGGGGAACGAGCGCCAGTGATCAAGATTAGGTAAATTGATTATACCTGTAGAGCCGAACGAGAATCACTTTAAACTAAAGTATGTCCAAAATATAATGAAATCCGTCATGTTTATATGGAATCCAGCATGTTCATATGAAATCGGACCGTGTTTAAACGAATTTCGTCTGATTAGTTTGAATTGTTGTCCAAATATATGCAGACAACGTTGGATGGCCGCCTCTCGCATCCGTGTTCACGGATGGATGCAGGAGAAAATTTACGGTCGCCGTTGGAGATGCCTTTATTATTAACTCGTACTCCCTTCGTCTGAAAATACTTGTTATGAAAATGAATAAAAAAAGATGTATCTAGAACTGAAATACATCTAGATACATTTTCTTTTATCCATTTTGATGACAAATATTTTTGGACGGAAGAAGTAAAAAACAATCTTGTAAAGAGTCGAGCCCATTTGAGAGTTCGCTAGAGCGTGCCTACGTTTATGCGTGCGTGCGGTGCACAAGAAATCATTGGACGCGAAGAAAAAAGGCTCGTTGGCGACCGCGCTACTAGGGAAAAGCCTAGCAGCAACGCGGGTTTTGGGCCTATTAGTAGCGCATGTTGTCCCATGCTACTGCTATACATGAATAGCTGTAGCGCTCTTTAGAAAAGGGTGCTGCTGATATTATCTGCAGCGCTGTTTACTGGGAAGCGCTACTGGTAAGGCGACGCTACTGCTAAATTCCTCCCCTCGCTACTACTAGTTTTATTAGTTTTTTTCATGCATATTTGTTTTGTATTTGAATAGGCTTTATACAATAATCTTTAGCATATTATACACATACAAATATAATCATAGCATATACATACAATTAGTCTCATCAAATCATGTCATCATCATAATCATCATCCAACACAAAGTGGTCTATCGTCATCATCTCAAAAATAGTGATACAAGTCTTGATTACTTGCAAATACATTGTCATCCATCTAAACAATGATATACGCGAGAAGAACTATCACTTTAAGTACATGAGTTCGTATCCCTCTCTCACATTAGCGTGAACCTAAACTAACTACTGCCTGTCGCTTGGAAACCGGAAACCGGTACACCTGGGTCTGAGTCTCAGCGCCGGTCTCAGTCTCAGTCTTGATGGCGGTCTGAGTCTCAGCGCCGGTCTCGATGTCGGCAAGGCTAAAAAATCGTCTGACGCTCGGTAGACGTCGTCGCATTCACCATAACCCTGTCCTTCATCGTTGCTAGCCATGTTTCCTACGATTAAATCTAGTCAATTAATTCTAGACCTAATAAAATGAATAATGACATAAAAAGGCCTATTGTTTTGCAGGAACATTGACTCCTTCCCGGTGCGGCAAATCCTAGGCACTCGATATGTCCTAGTTTGTAGCACAAGTCATGCCGAAATTCACGAAAATTTTTGGCATGACCTTTGCTAAAAAGTGAACAAATCAAGAACCTGAATTTTGCCAGAACGGAAATGAATCAACATTCTGGCAAAACATAGGCCACTCGGTTTCAATCCCTGAAAACAACAAAAGGCCACTTGGGCACAATCGAACCACTTCAATGTCGATTATGATCAATGAGCAAACACAATTGAGGATTTTTCATATATCATGACCACTTCAAATTTGCATCTCCTAGTGTATGAACCCTAGAATTCAAATTATGAACCTAGAACTCAAATTATGTCCTACATTTTTGTCCTAATAAAAATTCACTAAAAATTAAGAACCTACTAGACTTGCAACACTAATAGAAATTTATATTTTTATATTGATTTTTTCTCTAAACTAAATCCTACCACCCTAGTTAACATCTAGTTAAACCTTACTTTCCTAACATTTGTAATTAAACACTACAACCCTAACCCTACTGCCCTAGTTAAGCATATACAATTTTTTCCTACGGCGAGGGAGGCAGGGGCATCTCTGTCAAATTAACCTAACTAAATTCTTTTCCTAACTAAATTAACCTAACTAATTTAGAGATAGACAGAGGAGGGGTGGGGGCTTACAGAGGATGGCTCCGATGGTGGCGCGGGAGGCAGTGGTGGCGAGGGAGGCGGGGGCGTCTCCGCTAACGGCGAGGGAGGCAGTTGCGTCGAGGGAAGCTCCGGTGGCGTCGACTGCGACTCCAGTGGCGTTGATGAGGCCGCACGGCTCTGATGGCGTTGGGGGCGGCTCCGGTGGTGTCGATGGCGTGCGGCTCTGGTGGCTCCGGGGGAGTCGGCGTCGGCAGGAGACGGCGGCGAAGTGGGGCGACGATGAATCGGGAAGACGGCGGCGGGGTGGGTAGAGGGATTTGGGGGAGAAGTGGTGGCCGGGGGGAAACGGTTTTTTGGTTAAGTCAAACTTAGCGGTAGCGCTTTTCGCGAAACGCGCTATAGCTAAGTTAGCTATAGCGATTTTCGCAAAACGCGCTACTGCTATAGCTATGTAATTTCCTTCATCTTTCTTATTTCCTTTTCTGTTTCTACAGCGGGGGTCTAGGAAACGCGCTGCAGCTACGTTAGCTATAGCGCCTCTTACGAACAAACGCTACTGCTACGTCTTTCTCCTTTTTTTCCGCTTTCTCATTTATTTTGCTCTACATTTTATTTTTTCCTTTCTCCTTTTTCAATTTCTTTCTTTTTCATTTACTTTTCCATTTGTTTTTTTATTTTATTTTATTTCCATTAACAGTAGCGTTCTCCGCGCGAAACGCGCTGCTACTTATGTGCTAGCGGTAGCGCGCTTTCCTCAAGACCGCTGCTGCTATGCATAGCCTATCGGGGGTAGCAAAGGGGATACTAGTGGCAGCGCGTTTTCATGCGCACACGCTACTGTTACTATTGTATCTGTAGCGTGGTTTACGGACACGCGCTACTGCTATTTAGCACTAGTGCCTTTATTTGACACGCGCTACTGTTAAATTTCTGTGTATAAGATTTTCCCTAGTAGTGCCGGGACGCTCTGGGCTTTTGTCTCTGTTTCCTCGATGGCCATTTGCATAACTCAGTCGGCGAGTCGATCGATGAGGTAGAATGCGCCGGTTCTCCGTCGTGTCGCGGCCGAGCTAGAAAAGCCTGCCCGCGCTTGTGCGTGCGGTGCAGAAGAAATCATGACAGGCCGAGAAGAAAAGAGGACACAAAACAGCTCGGTGGCGAACGGGATGCTCTGCTCTTTTCCCCCTGTCATTGTGTCATTGTGTCTTTCTTTCTTGCTTGCTTTTCCTAACTAGGAGTAGATCGGTACGGGGATGGCCATGATGATGTCCTCTGGCTTTGAGCGAGCCATCGCAGGAGATAGATACTCGTAGATGATTCGACTTTGGACGGATCCATGGCAGCCAGATCATCACCTGCACCTGCACGCACGCACCACGACATGGAGGGTAGCAGAAGCTTCTGCCTACAAGTAGCCGCACCGCACGCACACCTGCCCCCAATCAGTGGACCAGTGGTGGTTGTTGTATAGCGTGCGTTGGGAAAAGGAACCGTGGTTCCATCCAACGCAGCCATGAAGAAGCAGAGTTCGTTCCAGAGCAAGCAGCAGAGCAAGATGGGGTTGGCTTCCTTGCTCACCACCTTTCTATATATATCTGGCTAAACAAAATACCTACTCCCTCCGTCCCAAAATTCATCCGTATCTAACATAACTAGATACATCCGTATCTAGACAAATCTAAACAAGAATTTCATCCATATCTAACATAACTAGATACAGTTGTAGTATTAACTCAGCATCGACTAACTAGGTTGTGGAAATACATACTATTGTTGTGGAAATCAGCATTAGTGGCCCAACTCTAAATGGGCACTCAGTCACTGCTAGCAAAGGGCTTAACCCCAACCATTTGAAGCAAATCTCCGTAAAAGTACTTCCTGCAAAAGGACAACACATTCTACTAGCAAAGGACAACACGTAATGGTGCAAGAGTGACGTTCCTGCAAAAGTCACGTAAAAGAGAATCTACAAACCACTCACCACTTGCTCTCTGTAATGGTGCAAGAGTGACGTTCCTGCAAAAAAGCACGCCTCGATTCAAAGGGTACTGAGTTCCATAACTTCAATTCATGTCGTCTGGCCGCGGCAATGATGGGAATCACAGAAATGCATCAGTACTACCATGATAACTGCACCCATGCAAATGCACCACTAATCTGGAACAATTATGCTACCACTTAAGAAAAAGGAGTCCAGAGGGGGGGTGGTTCCGCATGATTTCTTTTTATCATGATGCAAAACAAAAAAAACTAATCAGTTCCAAAATGATTACGGTGCTTATATCATGTTATACACGGTCTATTCAAAACCTAGCCTCAGGAACTAGGATAATGGGTTACCAACACAACATCTACACAAAAGTGCAGACGAAGACCTTCAGTCTAATCACTAATGATATAGGAACGAGACCGGGTCCGCTCATATCTCGCTAAGGTACTCTAGAAGAGATTCGACCTCTTGCCTCAGCGCAGCGATCTTCTGCTGCTGGGAAGCAATCCGGTTTTCTATGTCTTGCCCGCGCTGCTTCTTCTCGACGCTGTCAACCACGGTGGCATGCCTTGCCATGAGCTTCTCCTGCAACTCCTTCTCCTTCGCAACCAAGTCCTCTAGCTGCAGCAACAATACACAAAGAGTAATGATTTTATTTTTGGCATCAGAATAAATGCGGAAAGGTAGTCAAGATTGAGATTGCACGACATGGCAAGGTCAAATATGTTTCTCAATTTCATTTTTTTTATATACAACATAAACGCGGTCGCAGAAGCTTGGTGAGCAAACCTTTGGCCATATCTGATAAGACTGAGGGGATGACTGTACAGATAACCACAGTGGCTTCAGCTCTTTCGCTAATTCCTTCAACTGTGCATCAGCTGCTTTACGAGCTGCTTTGCAAGATTTAGCATCTCCAGTCCTAGACAAATCGTGCAATGATGTCTCTAGCTTATCATGAACAGCTAAGCACTGGCCGAAGATACCCTGGATTTGCTGAACAGTGGCTTGCACCTGCACCAGGAGAACAAAAGAGCCATCAGAAATCAGCACTGCACAATACTAAAGTTATATAATCAAAACAGTACAGAAAAAACTGCACAAAGATGACCACAAGCTCTTTACTTACAAGGAAAAAAACATTATTCATTATTCCAACCCATAAACTTAAGGACAATCCGGTTTAAAAAGTAGTCATGGCTCCTAAATATTAATCTTTAGGTTCAAATTTGATCTGCAATAATAATATTTTCCATGGCTTTCCAAGTACATGCTTGTTTTCTTTATATTGAACAAAACTTGATGTTCAGTTTCAGTTAACTTATCAAACTGGCCTTGCCCTTCTAGCACCCCGAACTGTTCAGTTTCAGTTTTGTATATTTTTCCTGAGTCCTTGATCTAAATAACTTGGAGAAGTTTGAGGCTTAAAGTAATTGTACCTCATCCCATTGCAGCTTTGCCAGATAAGAAGGAGAGTTCTTAGAGATTGACATGTCAGTGTGCATGTAGGCAATACATGCAACAAACAGGAGGAAGAAGCCAGTAATCAACATCATCGGCTCTATGAGCAACGAGATGTTATTGAATTTGTAGTACACCTGCATATTGCAAAGGAAAAAATAGTTAGCTACAGTTCACAACTTCACATAAAACACTGCTTAGGTATCAGTACACAAACGACTCACAGAAAGCATTGTTGATAACAAAAACCTTTCCAGTAGCAGCTTTAAGTATCGTTGCATGTGAAAAGTATTGTTTCATGTGAAACTAGTCGCATAATCCTTTTACAGATTATTTATTCAGTTTGACCAACAATTCACACAGTTTAGAATTTTCATCATGCAAGTGTGCAAACTACTGGCACGACAATAGTTCTGAAGACAAACCTGGAAATGCAAATTATGCTCTGGAATAACATCAGGCTTCTCCAAGACTAGAACTGGCCTTCCAGCAATGTCAAGATGTGAATACTTCACCTGCACCACACATCACTTCTGTTACAACGATGAATAGGATGAGCTAGTTATTCAGTTATCTATCATCCAATGATAGACCACCTCTTGCCATTGATTTGTTGGAAATGGAGCTGAAACATCAATATCCTTTGAACCTTCAGGTAGAACGACCTGTCCGAAAAGAAAGATATATACAAGTGTAAGAGGGGAGTGATGCGAAATTATTCACATAACTGGAAGCACCCGCACAGATAAAATCAATAGTGATTGATGTCAAGTTCAGGGAAACATGGCCAAAATGATGTTTTCGTGTGTGTCAAGAGGATCTAGAGCTTGGGGCTTTCCTAAATAAGTACAGATTTTATGTCAATACGAAAGAAAGTCAAATGATATGGAAATTAGGTCTGGAACAGTGGAACTCAGTAGATCAGAGAAAAGGGGGGAAATGAAACCCCATATTCCTGATGATACTGGTTTGATGCAACTGACCACATACCTTTACGATGAGCTTTTCTATGAGAATCTCCTCCATTGGAGAACCAAATGTGATATTGAGAAATCTCTTTCCATCAGCACTGAAAACAAAGTCTTGAAGAGGTAAACCATAACCAATGGTAAAGGTTGTTTGCCAACCACCAAACAAGGGAAACCTCGGTTCAATTTCCAGTTGGGTCTGCAATAAGATTGTTGGACATGCAAAAGCATTCAACATACATGCGTTGCGCTTTTGTTGGGAAATTTAACCATAATAAATGAAATAAATAGCAGCAGCACCTTCTTAGAATCACTCCATAAGTGTGATGTTGAAATATTACCGATTTCATCTCTGTAATAAATAGAGTGGGCCCTTGCAGGCAATCTAGCAATGAGATGCCTAAATGATGAAACCCCTCTTGCATAAGGTCTAGACTGGTAGTCAAGCCTACAAATAGAAACACGGAATTAGTTATTTCTGGACATGACTTCTTAAGTTGAGCTACTTAAAACACCAATTTAGAACAGAGACAAACCTGGAGAATTCACCCTTCAGTCTGGCACCACCATGAACAATGTTGTAATGTTCTGTAATCTGTACATTGCCCCAGTGAGATATCTCAACCTCCCTTATAAGTTCCTTTGCAACTGCAAATGGGTTGTTGTTCTCAAAGTGCACAATAATAGGGTTGTAAGAAAACGGGGGAACATCTTCATACGGTCCATATTTAAGCTCGGAATCCACAAGTTTTGTGTTTCCATATTTTGTGTATGATTCAACCCTTCCACCAGGCAATCTGATACTAAGCGTCTGGACCTTAACAGGGTAAGGAGACAGGTAGTGAGAGCTATCCTGAAAGACAACCAGCTGCGAATCGGCTTGGGTGATCTCTTCTGGGAACGGCTGGAGAAAGTGTGTAAATACGGTCAAGACATCTAAGTGAAGAATCTTCCCCTTTGTCAAAGGTTTGTGCAACGATGCTGAAAAGAAGGTCAGTTCTGGGGGAACACCAGAAGGCTCAACAACTTCAATCGGAAGAATACTACTGAGACCCTTCACTTTTCCCTCAGTGCCGAATGCTCTGATCGCTGCCAGGTTTTTTGCTTGGATGTTGGGAAAAGCCAGCAAGACTTTAGAGACAGGCTCGGAGCCGGCATTTTCAACCTGAAATCAATGGGTTTATAAGTAACAGCAGCATTCTGACATGACAAATAAGCACAAACAGAGTATTAGAATAAAGCTACTTAAGGATTTTAGTTATATAGCCCCTATTACCGATAGTCTAATACAGTGACCTATTTTACATTCTGGTAAAAAAAAATCACGGCTGAGACTGTACGTTTCTCAGTTCTGAGAATAAGTTTGTGGATACTGGTGACCATTGAGGCAGTGCCCATTAGCATGAAGTAACGAAGGTCTCAGATTCATGAAATGCTAACTACATGAATCACATCGCAGCATATCAATCAGCAAAACGTGACACGCACAAAAATATTACTACTCCCTCCCTCCCACAATATAAGAGCGTTTTTGACATTGACACTACACTAGTGTCGAAAACGCTCTTGTATTGTGGGACAGAGGGAGTACTTGTGTAGGTTAACAGGATGGAACACTGAGCTGGACGACTAAATTCAATTCCCACAGCAGGAGTAGAGCGCAACAGCGTACCTTGAGCGAAGTGAGGACGCGGACGATGTGCGAAGTCAAATCAACCTGCAAAACGCGAGAGAAGGTCGCACAAGACCATCAGATCCGAGACGTCAACCGCGGCGGGTCCTGAGATCTGAGGAGCGAGCGGGGGAGGGCCCACTGACCTTCCGATCCGCCCTGGAGATGACGAGATCAGCGCGCGCGGCGGAGGCGAAGGCCGCGACGAGGACGAGGAGGAGGAGCGCGGCGAGGCGGAGCGGTGTCGCCATGCTCGGCGGCCAGATCGCGTCGCGGGGCGTTGGTTTCGCGGCGAGATGGGGTTGGACCTGAGCAAGAAAGGCTTTAAACCCTCGTCCGGCTCGGTCGGACCCGTCACCCGTGTGCCCGTGGGAGAAGACAGGTGACTCACTGGGCGGTGCGACCGGACCACTTTGCTGCGACTTCCGACTGGGTGCCCGGTCTGGCTCCACCGGTTCACCGTCTCTCTCCCCCCTCTCTCGCATCGCTACCTCCGCCGGCGTCGCTCCATCTCCGACCCCCCGGTGCGGCGGCGCTGCCCAGCCTTTGTCACGCGCCGCTGTGGGCCTCGCCGTAGGCGCTAGAGTCAGAGAGGGCTGCCTGTCTCTGGGCCTCGACGGCCTCCTCGCTCCTCCGCGGCTGCCACGACCTAGCTCGCCGTCGGTCAGCACCAACAGTCCCACCTCGAAGGCAGACTAGACTTTCCACGCGCGGCCCCGCCATGGGCGCCGAGGTCGCCCAGATCAGCGCCTTCGCCGCCTTGGCCGCCCACGCGCTCTGCCTCGCCGGCCTCGCAGCCGCCCACTCCCTCGCCGGCCGCGGCGCGCTCGTCTCCGACCCCGCCCACGCGCTCCGCCTCCTCGTGGTAACCTCCCTTCCCCATCTCTCACCCCAACAACGCTTCCCACGTGTCTTCTGACCAGGACGGATGCTTTTTCTCTAGGTCTGTGAGGCGCCGCTTGTCATCGTGGTGTTCAGTCTGCTCCGGCGAGATCCCAAACGCTGCTCGGTTTGTTGCATCAACTGCTTCCAAACATCATATTTTTGTTCAGTGATATAATAAGGTGATTGTGTTTCTTCGATTGCAGTTCCTTAAGGCTGCTGCACGGGGATTGCTTGGCTTGCCCATAGGTTAGTTCTCCTTGCTGCCTTTGCACATTCATCCGTTGCGTTTGCTCGAGAGCCTTCTGTCCATCCAATGTGAAGAACACGAGTGCCCGTAGGATATCACGCGTTCAAAAAACTCAATGTTGGATCCTAGTCATTAGCTAGTACTCACGACTTACTAATACATGTTGATTTGCTCTTTAGGAATGCAAGAGGCCAGGCTGAGTTATTTTAGGACCTGCCCGTCTTTCTGCTTTTCATTTATTTATCCTTATGCTACATGCTTCTTCTCTCTGCCAGGGGCATTCGTAAATGCATTTGGTGCTATTGTTCTTGGCGCGCCTGTTGGAATCAAGTAAGTTCCCGCTGACAAGGTCATGTATGGTTGTTAGTCCCCGTGATGCACGCTAATTAGGAGTCATCACTAGAATAACCATGTACAATGTTAGTTGAACATTAGTGTTTTATAATACCTCATCTGACGGGCTTGCACAAGGATATGTCAATTTAAACATAAAAGACTCATACCAACAGTGTCTTGTCCTTCGTCAAAAACTAATGCCTTGTCTGATGCGATTTTCACATTTTTAGGTACTGGATAGCGACAATCTATTGGTCAAGTCTTATGTCGCTGTTCACAGTAAGTGGCATTTGCTGTGCTTTTACTTATTCTTGAATGAGTACTTCAGCACAACAAGATTGACAACTGAAAAATATTAGACTTGCTGGTCTTGTGCTCATACTTCTTGACAATTACTACCTCCGTAAGTAAATAGAAGACATTTTTGCAGTTCAATTCGTAACTAAATTAAGATGTTTTTGCAGTTCAAATTGAACGGCAAAAATGTCTTACATTTAGTTAGAGGTAGTATTATTTACTATAATGTACTTGCATAACTGAGGCATGACAAGCTAAATGCATGGCATTGCAGTTTGTTCCAGCAGCATGTGTCTTTGGAGCATCCAAAGTGGATTGGCAGAACGCGCTTTCTCATACTATGTATATTCCTGAATCCTAGATAAGTGCTATTGTGATGAGTTCATTCCATAGAGAGTTTCTATTGTCATTGCCCTGTGCTTACTGATACTTTAGTTGATTTGTGTTTTGTATGTCAGTTATTGCACATCATCCAATGTTGTGGACTACATGATCTCTGCGCCTTCTCATGGAGCTGTAATAGGAGCGTGGCTTGGTGCTTGGCCTATGCCCCTTGACTGGGAGAGATCTTGGCAGGTAAAGATACTGACTGCGACTTTTTTTGAATACCTATGGGACGACCGGACGAGCATCATAAAAGACGGGATCTTGTAGAGATGTTTATGCATATCCAGTAGGTAACATGATAACTTAAAGACTAGCTCGTGGACTAACTATTCAGAGCGGTGATGCAAAATGCATTAGTTTGTCTGATGCTCTCTCGTGTGTTGAATGCTGCTGTTGGAACTAGTCTATATTACCACCCCCATTTTTTTCCATGCATTCTATTTTCAATGAAGTATTTACCGGCACATGGATGAGACTACCTTTTCTGTGCCTTACAATTGACTGCCTGCTGTTATTGTCCCCACCTTGCTTTTGCAACTCATGCCTGTTTCCTTTTATCTTTTGTAGGAATGGCCAATATGTGTCACTTATGGTGCAATTGCTGGGCATGTGATTGGCATGTTAGTATCGCTGATCCTCATAGTTGCTCACCAGAGAAGAGCTCGTGTCAAAGCTGACTAGCCTATGGATGATGAATACCTTTTTTCCTTTAATGATTTACGCAGGTTATGCTATAGATTGTTTCTTCCCAAAAAGCAATGTACTTTTGGTTAGATTTCCAGTTGAGTCAGAGTACTGGTGCCTTCCAGTAGCTTGATATATTAGTGGCACTCATTTACCTTTTGGGGGATGAAGATTATTTTCTTCAGAGCTCTTTCTTATGTTATGAGACTGATTGCCATTTGGTATTTTTATTGAGATGAGAGGGTTTTTGTTTGTGCTTAGCAGGTTAAATTTTTTGACTCAGTAAAAAATTGTATTTCTTATTGTACGAATCATCACATCCTATGTTGGCTATACATTGGACTAACATCAATACAGAAACTTGTCTCATCCCTGGCTGAAGGAAAAATCTGCGCTGGGGATGTCGGCATCGAGGGCTGATGAAGAGACCGACCTCCGCCTGTCAGCAGGATTTAGTCTGTGTACAGGATGCGCCACCACAACCGGGTACATGTCCCTAGCCTCCTCCATGGTCCTTGGCGAGGTCGGTGCGCTCTGGGGATCGTCAGACCGTCCCATGCCCTTCTGAAGCAGGTGCACCGGCGATGAGCCCCGGCTAGGCATCGGGGACGTGCCTCGGCTGGGTGTTGCGTCGCCGATCATCTGCGCCATCAGCATGTCCGTGTCTCGGACCTTCTTCTTCTCCTTGGCCGTGTTCCGCCAGTTGGTCAGCGCCTTGGCTGTCTGCTCGTCGAAGATGGACCTCTTCATGTTTGATCCCATCTGCGTACAAAGCCAGCGCACACAGATGATTAAGGCTGCTGTTTCTCCTCTCCCAGAGCAATTGTTCAGAGATCTTCATCAACGGTTTTATTACCTGTGTGACTAGCGCGTAGAGGGGGAAGGTGATGTAGCTGCACAGGAACTGGAGAGCCAGCCCCAGCACGACCTTCATGATGCTCAGCCCGATGTTCATATGGAAGCAGTCCTTCAAGCCGGGCGTGGCCTGCGACACAGGTAAATCTCTGTCAGTGCAGTTCATCAGCAGCAGCACTTGGTGCCTTGACACCCATATTATTAACTGACAAGTTCATCCGCGGCGTACCACTGTCCACACGAAATGTGCCATCTGAAACGCGTTCTGGAACAGCGTCAGGTGTATGAAGAAGAGGACCCAGTCGGGGCGGTGGAACCAGAAGAACTTGTTGCTGGGCTCGACCACGGGTGCCCCCTTGATGACGCTCGACCGGTCCTGGATCTCCAGGGCCATCTCCATGATGATCATCTCTAGCTTGGTTCCAACACACAAGAGGATCTGGGAAAGACAGATGGACAATGACAATTTGAATTATTATTAGGTGTGATTTCGCATTGCAATCAAATGGGGTTTGGCTGTTGCTTTCGGCGGAGAAATTCGCACTTACGATGAGAGGGATGAAAGAAACCCAGGTGAGTGTGCCGATCCCTATGAGCAGAAAGAAAGGGGGGAAAGGTTAGAAAATGAACGGTGGTTACGAGACAAATAAATTACAAGTGTTTTAGCAGCAAGGCAACAGAGAAGGGGGCAAAGACAAGGTCCATACCGTCGATATCAAGGAAGAGGGTGAGGATCGCCACAGCCCACAGCGGGAGGCTGCGAAAAGAGGCCAAATGTGTCAAGATCATGCAACAAGGACCAGCAGGGGCAAAGACCATGACGCAGCAAACTGATAGTATTGTATCATATGGAAGCTAAGCAATATCATATGGAGCCTGACGACAATTGTATAATCATATCCATGGAATGCAACCTACCTGATGCCAACGACGACTTTGAAGTCGTCCTCCATGGACCTCTTGATGTACTTGTGGAAGTCGAACTTGCTGTTCTGCGACAAGTGCGCCTGCGCAGAATCATGGAAAGAGAGAGCATGTGATCATTGGTGTTGGAACAGTACTTATTTCAGAAGCGTCGCGGCAATGGCCGACGGAGCTAGAAGGAGAGGGGGCTTTTGGGGTATTACGTACGTTGATGAAGCCTGCCCTCAAGGTGAGGTAGTCCACCTTGGTGACCGACCTGAAGAACTGCCTGAAGAAGGCCACCACCCATCTGACGCCGGGGGTGCTGGACAGGCCCAGGTGCCGCTTCACGAACGACGTCTGGTGCGTGAAGCGGAACCGCGCAGGATCTGGAAGCACGGGAAAGAGAAGAACATATCATCAGTTCACTCGCTCTGATCATGCCTGCCTCTGTAAATGCATCAAAACAGAAGAGGTTTCATTTGGAAAATTGTCTGACCATTTGCGAACTGGTATTCCAAGGAGGCGGTCTCTGTCTCCCATTTCTTCCATGTTCTCATCTGCCGGGGGGAGGAATAAGAATATTATGCCGGAGCAGGTTAAGGATTGGTAGCAGTTTAACTGAGACAGACGTAGGAT
The DNA here is from genome assembly GCF_018294505.1 of Triticum aestivum. Lineage (NCBI taxonomy): Eukaryota > Viridiplantae > Streptophyta > Magnoliopsida > Poales > Poaceae > Triticum > Triticum aestivum. Next base: position 664,799,983 of record NC_057806.1, read on the forward strand.
GAGCGCCACCTTGCCCGGGAACCGCGCAGGATCTGGAAGCACGGGAAAGAAAGAAAGAAAGGCTCACCTTGAGACGGCTTAGAGCCATGATGATGACGCTGTAGGTGACATGGAAGACGGCTAGCACGAAGATGAATATGTGGAGCTGGTGCAGGCTGCCCGTGGACATGAGCGCCACCTTGCCCTGCAGGAGAAACAGACACCACACCAATCAGGCCAAGCCAATCAGGAAGGAAAACAACAAGAAGAAGAAGAAGAAACTGTTTGTGTTAGTTACCTCTTTGGCGCAGTAGTAGTCCTTGTACTTGCTCTTGACGGAACCGGGTTCCACCTTGCAGGGGCGCATGATGCTGGCGGCCTTCTGGGAGATGCATATCCCGGAGATTGGGTCCTGCGTGACGGCGAGCAGCAGCGAGATGAATCCCACCAGCATCAGCTCCGCCTTCATCTTCTCCAGCGCCTCCGCCAGCGCGTTCTTGTGCCGCTTGTGGAACCACTGCTTACACGCACCAAGGGAGGAAAGGAAGCCATGAGCTGATTCTGGTTCTGGTTGTTCTTGTTCTTGTTCTTGTTGCGGGAGTGAGGGGACTTACATGGCCGAGCTTGTGGAGCGCGTGCTCCAGGAGGACGGAGACGATGATCATGACGGCGAAGACCAGCGCCACCGCCCAGGACGGCGTCTCCGGCAGCGTCCGCGCCGGGGGGTACCCGTCGTCCTTTGCCATCCGCCCGTCTTTAGCGCAACCTCTTTCCTTGGCCGGAGCAGGGCAGGGCGCGCACCCAAGTCCAACCGCCGATCGTCTGAGCCAACGAGGTACGTACCTGGGCAGGTATCTATTCTACGTGGCCGGCCGGCCGGCCGGAGCAAGAAAGGAAAACGAAAACGTACGTACGCACGCAGGTATGTCTAGCTTGTTGCTGCTGTGGCAGACTGTGGGTGTGGCAACCGGGTAGGAGGGAGCTGCCGCGCGGGGCCTTTTATCGGCGGCCGGGTCAAAGCGCGTGCGTGCGTGCGCGCCGGCCGGGTGGCTCGGCAGCGGCGCTGCGGAGCCCGAGACCTACAGGCTACAGCTGATGCGCGCGACCGCCGGTTTCCGGCTGAGATTGCACCGTGAGAAACGACCGATGTTTCGTAGCGCGCGGTTGGACGGGGTGGTTGATCCAGTGATGGCGCTCTGGGCGGGGTGCTCGGCCGGCACCGGGCCGGGGCGACGGGGGACACCCGGTCGGTCGGCAAGTATTTTTTGACGGGGACGGTCACTTTACCAGTATTTTGTTTTGGTTTTCTATTTTTTTTCTTTAGGTAATCTGTAGTATTTTTCTTGACTAGTTTTTTTCTTGTTGCGATCGTTTGACTAGTGTCTATCTGGCCATAGTTTTGTCCCGCGTAGGTTACTTGGAGATACTCCTAGCTTAGGCAGGACAAAAACCGACGCGTCCGGCTAGCTTGCTGGTTCTTTTTTTTTTTGAGGATCAACTACTGCCGCTTTATTGACTAATTAAAAGAAATTAGGAATCTCGTCCGACACAATGCCCAGAATACAATCTGGGGGAACGGCAAACCAAACCTTACACAGTCTATCACTTAACCCTACTTTAGCTAACTTATCCGCAGCAGCATTAGCACTACGCCTTACACAAGACACTTTCACTTCTTGGAACATTTTCATCCTCTCCTTGATCTCCTCCACCAAAGGTCCAACTGCAGAGAGAGTTTTCTCTTGCGCACACAACATCTTTGCTAGATTAGCACAGTCCGTCTCCAACAACAGCTTGGATGTGTTGAGTTCGGCCGCCACCTATAAAGCTCGTTTGCAGGCATAAATTTCAGCAACCTCCGGATCGGCGATTCCATCAAAGAGATGACAAGTAGCAGCTCTAAAAGCTCCTGAATGATCCCGTAGGACAGCTTGCTGGTTATTGGGATCATCAATGCAGGCGGAGATTTTTTTATATTTTTTTGACATTAAATTAGGAGGGACGGAGAGTTCGTTGGGACCGGCAAGAAAACGGCAAAAGTGCTGCCAGTTTCTCGGGGGATCGAATTTTGTGACGTCGGATCACTTTCGTTGGGTTGATTGATTTGGTGCTGCTCGATCGGAGACCCGTTCGCGCCAAAGTTATTTGGAGAAAATGACGCGACGCATGTCTTGGCGGCGACGTGTGTGCGGGCGAGAGAAAGGTAAAGGTAAAACCAACACGGTTTTACGGAGCACGGTTACACGTAGCCACACGTTGGTAGAGGCGAGAGGTCCACGCGCGCGACTGGCTGTTCCCGCCGGCGAGCCGCGCGTCGGGTGGTGGTGGATCAGGTCGCCGGCGCCCGGCAGGCAGTGCTTCATTTCGAAGCATGCATGGTTAATTACTGTAAGCTACATTATATACTTAAACCTGCAGGACGTGGACGTGCACCCTGCTGCATGCGCACGTTTAGCCAAAACGTGCACGGTTCCGTTACTGCAGATACACGGGCATACGTGGTGCGCTTCTACTCGCTTGTAGTCTCGTACTGTGCCACGCAAGTTTTTTTGTTTTGTTTTGAATTTCTGTAGCACGCAAGTTGCGACGACTTGCACACGTACGTCCGCATGCGAGCGACGGCGTGGCATCCGAACTTTGACTGCTCAATGGTCGGTCGTGCGTGGAAAAGTCTGACCAGGCGGCTCCGGCGAAGTGGGCGTTTCAACCAGTGGAGTACGGGCCTGATCGAGCGAGTCAGGTCAAATAAAACGTTGACTGCATTCGTGGCTGCTACTTTTTCGCGGACTTGTATATGCACAGGGTGTACTATTCTTACCAGCGGTCGATCCATGCGATCAGTGAGCTGCTAGTGCTTAAACAGACGCGATCAAGTCACTGGTCGCCGAATTAACGATCGGATCCGGACCGGTTCCTCTGATCGGGCAAAGTTAATGGTAGGTTTGAATTTACAGATGCACCCGTGATGCATCACGCCTGGAGTCTGGAGATCTATGTGGCTACTAGGTGCACCCGTGATGCATCATGCATGGAGATCTGCTTGGCAGCACACCCTGATGGCCGATGGGATGGCCGGCCCGATCCATTAACATATTGTGTGGTGACGCTCGTAGCCCGCGGCTTCGTCGCTCGTTCGTGTTGACGCTGCTGGTTCATGAATGGCCCATTTTTTATGGGCGCCACCCTCATCCGGATCTTATCTCATGCGCACCACCGCACAAATACTGTTATGAACAGTGGGTTTGACATAAAAGCAGATGTGTCATGGCATTCTGGAATTTGCTCTAAATCATTTTTCAATTGGCAAGCAGTAGTAGCCGGGTACGTACTGTACAGAACCCTAAACAGGCATGCTGAATCTAGTGGCTACTCGGAATTTATGGTGATGTGGAGGTTTGCTCTAACCTGCTCTGTGCCCAGTCATGCACGTACTGCTTCACAACTTGTGTGTGCTGTGGGCACCCAAAACATGCCTGTCATGTTGTCTATGCATGGCTAGCTATACATGATCAGAGCCCTCGCGAAATAAAAGAGCTACGGGGGAATCACTTTCGTCTCGTTGTCCTACTCCCTAATTTGCGTTGAATTTCGTATTACTAACTCTGAGAATTTAAGATGAGAAGTGAGGGTTTCCCATATTTTTTTTATTTCTTGTGCTTACACTATTAGAAAAATGGCTATAGCCAATATCCCTATTAGTGGCGCACCATGGTGGTGGTGCGCCACTGCTATTGTTATTTTTTTAGTAGTGGCGCACCTTTAGTCCAATGCGCCATTGCTAATTTTTCCCCGGGTCCACCCCCTTTTCCAGGTTTACCAATGGCGCATCTTTGCCAGGTGCGCCATTGCTATTTTAGATAGCAATGGCACACCTAGCAAAGATGCGCCATTGGTAAGCCAGGGGAGGTGGGCATTTTTGTGTAGCAATGGCGCACCACCCCCTGGTGCGCCATTGCTATGTGCTGCACCGACCGACCCTGATTCGAGGATTTTTGTCTGGTGAGAAGAGAATCCAATCCAATCAAAGCAACACAACACAACGCTTCCTCCTCCTCTTCCCTCGAATCGATCCCCTCCAAACCCGCCGCCTTCGCCGTGGACCTCCTATCCCCATCCCCACCGGCGTTCTTGTCTCCTCTAGCCTCACCGTCGACCTCCCGCCCCGCCCTGCATCCCGTCGCCGGTGCCCCCACCCTCTCCCCTCTCCGTCTCTTCCTAGGAGGGAGCGAGGCCTCAGATCCACAGGCCGTGGCAACCACCGCCACCGCGTCCTACTCCTTCCACCCCACCTAGCCGCCCTCCGCCTCCACAGCTCTCCGTCCCTCCCTCCCTCCTCGCGCCCGCAGCCATGTCGGAGATGCTGCTGCTGCACGGGCTGACGGGGAAGAACAAGCAGGCGTGGAAGGAGGGCAAGATCCGCGGCACGGCGGTGCTGGTCAAGAGCGGCATGCTCGACCTCGGCGACTTCAACTCATCCGTCCTCGACGGCGTCCACAAGATCCTCGACGGCCCAAGGACGATGGCGTCTCCTTCCATCTCGTCAGCGCCACCACACCCAACCCCCGTAAGCAGTCGCCTCCTTTCCCTTCCTCTCACCCCCGCCCTGCATCTCTGAACTCACCACGCCATCTCCTTCCCTACACCGCGTGCGTTTCAGTTTTCCTCTTGACCTTGTCCCTGCAATCTGTACTGTTGATTTCAATCCAAAATAAAAGAACAAGCAGTGCAGATTTGGTTCCTTTTCTTTTCTTGCCGAAGCCAATATTTGTAATTTATACAGTTTTTATATTTCCAAAAGGGAGATGAAATCAACGATGGCAGGGGAGTCAGTTTTTCCGGGTCACGTTTGAGTGGTCGAACGACTCACAGGGCATCACCAGCGCCATTCCGAGTTCTTCCTCAAGACGCCCACCCTCGACGGCGTTCTCGCAACAAGAGTTCTCGCGTGTGTTTCAGTTTGCCTCTGGCATTCTCGCGACAATCTGTACTAGCTGCCGTCTGTATTGATTTCAGTTTTTTTAAAAGACGATCTGTATTGATTTTGATACGTTTCCTTTTCTTGGCGGATGCATGACCTGTTTCCTATGTATGTATAGGTACACTTATATGTTTTCAAAGTTGGCTGGCACAGAGCAAATTCATCAACTAATGCCATCTTCCAGTCATTCTTTTTTTATCTGAATCACTCACTGTAATTTGTAGTACTTGGAAATTTACTTGTGGCAGTCTGAAGCTTTATTTTAGTAATATACTTGGAGAATTCCAAATTGATTTTGAGAGCAGACCATGTTGATAAACTATAGCACTTCGTCTTGTGGTTCCTACTCAGACCCCCTCTGTTGACCTACTTCCTTTACTAATCTAATCAGGGATTGAAGGTTGTCAACAAACTATGGAAGGAGGAAGGGACATCTTGATCGCAAGTGACTAACTGGAAGCAACCGAGGGAGGTAAGATGCATGCATATTCAACTTGCTGGTTTTCCAAGTTTAGGATTGTGTTTACTGAATAATTAAGTTCTTGTGACAGGGAAGTATGCATCCTGAATGGCATAGACTCTTGGCTTCATGAAATGACCCATGTCTATGATTCAAGGTATCTTAGATCTTCGATGTTGGATGCAAATAATTGCTCAATTTCACTTCTCTGCAATGTTCATTCTCACATATTTCTATCATTCTTTGCAGGGATAAAGTAAAGAAAAAGAAGAAAAGATTACTAGAAGATTAGTTTTAAAATTTTCTTTTATTTCCTTGTAATTTTTCTTTTATTGGATACTTGTAAAGACATTGTAATATTCTTACTATAATAAAAATTATGATTCTATTTCATTTTTTGTTTTTAAATTAATTTTCCTTATAGGTTGTTTTCTGTAAATTTGGATTTTTTTTTGTTTTCCAAATACATTACTAGTGGCGCATTTCAGCCCTTATTAGTGGCGCACCTTCCTTTATTACTAGTGGTGCATCTATAAGGCTATTAGTGGAGCATCTAGGAGTTAGTAGTGGTGCATTAGAGGTGCGTCATTACTATCTGGATTACTAATGGCGCACCAGAGATGCGCCATTACTATCTGTTACTAGTGGAGTGTTAATAGTGGCACACCTATAATGCGCCATTACTAACGAAAATAGGTGCGCCACTAATAGGGTTTTTTTTAGTAGTGTTATCTTCACTAGAACTGTAGAAGCGAGCCCAGCAGGTCGCATGTGTACAAGGTTTTCTTGGGCACCACGAATGCGTGCCGTTGTTCATGAGTACTGCCTGCGGCCGCCACGGGCTTTCATGTCTAGGTATTGAATCTGATCGATGACGTGCTGGGTGTGTGTGACTGTGAGAGATTACTGGGATGCGTTTTGTTGCTCACACCGATTTTAGTCACATTGCATACTTGTCCCATTAGGACCTAGTTGAGTATATGTAAACAAAAAATCATCATCTGCATGTTAATTGGTTGCTTACATATCATGTCCCTGCATCATAGCAACGCATCTACACATTGTGTTTGGTTGCTCGCATTATTTTTCTTTTCCGATAAAAGGGGCCACATGGCCCCATTTTCATAATGAAAATAGGAGTCTGGATACAACAAATTCAACACCCCACACATTCAACACCCCACACGTTATACGAGTGCACGTTGTTTGGTTGCATACGAGCATAGAGTTGTGCTCACCTTGTACCTTGGTTGATGAGCTTACCCACTACTACTACACCTTAAACACGATCACACTGAGCACACCAACACCACAACACTAAAATGGCGATGACTTGGATGAAGATGATGAAATTCTTCAACCCAAACTGACGATCCACCTTGCCAACTTCAACAGTGCTGCATGTGATGTCCTGCAAGTGCACAAGGTTTAGTTGTAGCTTTCTCGAAGTAAGAGTATCGATCCCACAGGGAGCACGTGAATCAATCTTTTGTCTTTTGGATGGTGCAAATAGTATGCCTACAAGTTGTGAGGGATCCAAAGCAGAAGTACAATAATGGAAATGATGTGGCAAGCATATAGGTGAATTTTCAATCAAAATAACTAAACAAGTTTATGGTGTCTCTGGACATCTGATCCATGATCCATCTTCACGGGGTGAATATAGTTGACCTAGTGGACGCAATGACTCCATACGACCGCCCATACGAGCGGGTGTGGTCATATGAAACGTCGTCTTTTGCACTGGAGGCCCAACGGCGACTGTTTCTTTGCCTTTTTTGTTTGATGCTTTTATGGTAGGTGATCATCACTTCAAATACGTGATTCCACTACCATTTCCTGGGATTTCTTCCATAAAATATTAGTGCGTCCAGAAAGCGTTACCCGAGAAAAACGACAAAAAAAGTGTGCAAACGTGATAAAATTCCACAAAGCCTATTGAGTAGGCTTAAAAGTACTAGCAAAATAATCACGCAATTTGGACTCATCAACTCCCCCATGCTTAGAGGTTTGCTCGTCCACGAGCAAATACCGCAACTTGTAAGAAAGAGGTCATATTTATTATGAGATGCAAATGGTTGAAAATGCCTGAGTCCATCATGAAATTTTAGAATTTGCATTATATGATCAACTATCTTATGTATACCATATCTTTGCCTTAATCAGATGAGCATAAAAAGGGCTTCCACACCTTAGATACGTTAAGAAGACGCTCTTCAACTTTAAGGGATAATTTCTCCGTTCTTTTAGTTGAACAAATTCCCCTAGTCATTGTCTTTTTAATGAAAACATTCTTTATTTCCCTTTACTTGAAGGGTCAAACCTAACCCACGTCACTAAATCTTTTCTTTTCCCTTTTACAGCCATGACATGAAAATATATGCTTGATTGTTCAAGTTTAACTTTGGGGGATTTACACAATTCTTGCAGCTTTTTGGTTCCATTTTCATTTTTACCACGAAGAGAAGTTGCTCTACTTCATACCTAGATCACTAGTTTCATAGACTTCACCGAGTAATTAAACTGAAAAAGAGCTGATGCATCCCACTAAGTTGTTAACTTCTCATTCCCGATTGATACTAACACAAAAAAAACTTCTGTGATGATACGTGTTTATCATAGTAGGTCATATTTTTTGTCATGGATGTACATTCATGTCGATTTTATGACATAATCAAGATAGACATACCTGTGATGTTGTAGAAGTGTTTCATGACAATTCTCAAATTATCATCATGGAAGTGTCCACTTCCATGACGATAAATGGAGCGCCATGCAAGTGTTTTCGTTTAGGGTAACCGACACGAAACATCCACTGTAATTAGCCGTTATTAAGCTATCGGGTGCGGGTGTGGATCTAATAAACCGTAAACAGCCCGGACCAATGGTGACGTGTCTTCGAGATTTGGTAGGGTTTATGTCCTCCTCGGGAAGGCGAGATGGAGAGCCTATTCTGTTGGCATGGAAACGATTGAAAACGACAAAAAATTGTCTATCTCTTCCCCGGGAAATATGAGGGTTAGGTCGGGCCAATCAATAGAATCCTCCATTCTCCATTCGAAGCATGATAATTTTGTAAACTATTTCCTATGTAAAGAAATATAAGATCGTTTAGATCACTAGAGACATTAACATACAAACTTAGATAAAAACAATTACATTAATACACCAAGATATTTCTTTATGAAGGGAGAACATTAACGTACAAACTCAGACAAAACAATTACATTAATACACCAAGAGAAGAGAGCATTTTCAAAGGGACCAAAGATAGGCATGTACGATGTCAACGTGGGCTCTACCTGCTGCACGCGCACCTTTAGTTAAAGCATGTGTCTAGGTCTTTGTCAACTAAGACTTAGTTAAGTCACTAGAGTCAAAAAAATGTCTTGCATTATGGGACGGAGGAAGTACTTTCTTTGATTCATAATAAATGGAGTAAGAAAGAAAAAAAAGAATTTTTATCTTTGCATGTATCCGGATTTTAGATCTTACGAATACAGCATCGACTGAGATATAATCAAGGCTCAAACAACTAAGAAGATTTAGCAAGACTGTTAGCTAAAACATGTACCGCCCCTGCCGGGCACGTATACGTGGCGTACTCCTAGCTTACACACGCAAGTTGCCGCCACTTTTACACGTACATCATCGCATCCAAATTGACTGCCCCTATGGTGCGTTGAACAGTCGACCGCTGGCTCCGGCGAAGTGGCCGGCGGTCTGCATCCAGTGGAGTACGGGCCTGAGCGAGTCAAGTCAAATGAAGCGTTGGACTGCATTTGTGGCTGCTACTTTACGAGGACTTGTCTATGCACAGGGTATACTAGTACTATTATTGCCAGCTTTGATGTCCATGTGATCAGTGAGCTAGTGCCTGTTTAAACAGACAAGATCAAGTCACTAGTCGCCGAATTAACGATCGAACCCGGACCAGTTCAAATCGAGAAATATTAATGATAAATTTTGAATTTCAACAATTCTTATAGAAAAAGGATTTCAATGAGACAAATCGTCCGCAAAAGCCTCTCGCCTCGCATAGATAAAGTATGGACCAAAGTACATGCCCTCACGATACATAATAGTGAGGATGTCCTCTTGCAAAGCTGATCCAATACAACCAAACAATAGAAACGCATGCGACTACGTTATCAAAACATAGCAGAGAAGGCCTAAATACAATGCTACAACATGCCCTAGGACACCTAACCTCCACGATAACACCCTTGAGAGGGGATATGAAGCTAAGTGTCGTTGTTGTCGAGTCCGAGAGAGACAAGAATTTTCGTCAGAAGCCCTGGTACGAGAAGAAGAACCACCACAACATCCTTGAGAGCAGAGCGGTACTTCCTCATGGTTGAGCGTTGAGCTTTTGCTCGGTAACTCGTCCGTGTCACCACAAGGAACCTAGGACACCCATGACGAGAAGACCTCTAGATCTCGATTTGGGCGTCGCCAACCACGGAGGATAACAAGACTGAGTTGCCCGCTGCTGCTGCACCCCTTGCCTTCTACACGACCAAAAGATATAAGGGATAATTGGTTTAATACCCTTAGTTGTGCCCCCCTCGTCATGATTGTCCTTAGTTTCTGAAAACACGCGGTCTTGCCCACCCACTTTGGTCGTCTTGTGCTTTTGCCCTTTGACATTGGCCGTCACTTTGAAAACTTCATAACTAATTCACACTAAATCAGAAAAATGCAAATATAGATACCAAAATGTTTGGAAAAACATTACCTGTATGTCAATGTCACGTGCATTCATCACAAAAGTGTTGCTAAGTGTCCATCCGAGTTTTAGCTCTTATGATATACCACCATGAACAGTCAACTCCAAAAAAGTTCAAAAAATCAAAACAAAAGTTGGTGGCAAAGAATAACAAATGTTTTAAGTGTTTGCCAAGTTTCATCAGAGAATGACATTCGTGAAAAGAAAACAATCTATTTTTGGGTGTTGATTGTTTTTTTAGGTAGGCGCATTCGAGCGAGCGAGATGCATGCATGGAGATGTGCTTCACTGCTTGACACAAGTAAACGCACCCCTGGCCCACCACGTATGGTGCCGCTCTTGGCGCGGCTTCGTTGTTGGTTCGCATAGGTCGAGTTGACGCTACCGGAAAACGATCACCGAAGTGTGCTGCTCCACGCACGCAAGTGGCGACGACCGGCACACGTACGTACGCGCCTCCGTCGGTTCACCGACGACCCACTGCCACCTTCGACTATTTCGAGACGCGATCGACAATGAAAGTCTAAAAACGAAAAGTGTGTACTAGTAGTAGCTTGCGTTTGCGTGTTGTTGCTTGTCAACCCGTACATCTTGGATCTACCATATCCCTGGAGGACTATAGCAGACCAATTCCGGCGGCAAGCCAACTCATGCAAGTGATCTGATTAGCAAAGCAGCCGGTCAGCTCAACGAGACGCTGCAAGATGTGAATGATTGATCAACGATTTTCCGGTTCAAGTAGACCCATTTTTTTTATGCACGCCACTGTCTGTCCGGATCTTATCTAATGTGCACATTCGCACAACGATCGATGGTACCAAAAACGGGTGCCTAACTGATGATGGTCCGGGCGGCGGCTGTTTTCGAAGAAATCATGCGTGGTGATCAGTCTTGTCTCGGCGACTTTTCAGCGCGTCCCCGTGAGGCAGATATGGTACTTCACCAATATAGTTAGGGGGTGTTTGGTTCAGGGACTTTTTAGTCCCAGAGACTAGAAAAAGTCCATAAAAAGTTCTTAAGAACCAAATGGAAGGAATTTTTTCTACACGGACTAGAAAAAGACTCCATTAGAGAGTCTTTTTTTATTAGTCCCTGGGACTAGAAAAAGTCCTAAGACTTCTGAACCAAACACCCCCTTATAGCAAAGTTGCTTCATGTTCGAAGAAAATGGGTTGGACAGGTTCTTTGGATAACAAAAACAATTACTAGTAGTATAGCCGAAGTAAATCAAGGCAAGAACAAATCATCAGGAAATGCGAAATTAATGAGTCCGGGCACATGCTTCTGTAGTGAACGGTAAATTGAAATAAAAACACAAATGACATAACAGTCTTAAATTTATACTACTACCTCCGTCCCATCATATAAGACGTTTTTGCAAGTTGAACAGCTTGAAAAAACAAATGTCTTAAATTGCGGGACGGAGTAGTATATCCTTTGAAATTTCCTACTCCGGGTAGTATTGAACATAACCAAAAAAGACATGCTGAATCCAGTGGCTCGGCGGATTTATGATGATGTGGAGGTTTCGTCTAACCTGCTCTGTACTCGGTTTAAATGCAAAGTCATATGCTATTCCACAAGTTGTGTGTATTGTGGGCTCCGTTGCACCCCAAACATACCCATCGTATTTTATGGTTAGCTATACATCATCAGAGCCCGGGGAATCACTTCCGTGCCCTTCTCCTACTCCGGTTTGCGTTGAATGTTTATAGCCCTGAGAATTTAAGATGAGATGTGAAGGTTTCCTAGATATTTTTTCTTGTGCTTATCTTCACAACAACTGTAGAAGCGAGTGCAGTGTGCAAGTTTTTCTTTTTTCACCAAGAATGTGTGTCGTTATTCGCGAAAAGAGCTCGATGGTACTATCAGCGGATGCTAGCGGCATCACTTTCATATCGCCCTATGGCATTTTATTCAGCATGGCACTTTCGTGTCACTCTCTTTTGCCCTTAATCACGGTGTTGAATTTCATCGATGCCGTGCTAGCTAGGTTTGTATGTTTGTGATTGTGAGAGTTACTTGCTCTCGTAACTAGATTTGCGGACTAGAAACATCCCTAATGTGACGGCTAGCTCCACGTTATTTATAGTTTGGTTATATGTAAGTGGTTGCATAGCCCTTTAGTTGGCCAACTTCGCTGTAAAGGCACGAACCAGTGCCCAGCATAGTTGCTTACTCTACCTCGTGTAACTTGATTTCTAGACTTGTACGTCCGTTCCCAAAGAAAAGTCCATTTTCACTTTGAAATTAATCCATATGAAAATCAGACCCTCGTACTTAAAACATCTCCAGCTAATGGCAGAGGCCAAATGCAATATTCTTTCCTTCTCCTCAAGTCAAATTAAAGCTAAAATTTAAAACATTGTGGCCGTCCAGGCATAAACGTATAAGAGCATCTCCAATAGCTTGTCTATATGAATGTCTATACTCGTTTTCCATGACGTGAGCTCAAAACAGGCGTCAAACAGCTTGTCTATATGATCGTTCAAATATACACATCCTCTAAATCGACCTCGACAATGTCCACGCTTGGACATTGTGAAGGCATCGCCTAAACTCAGCTGCAGTCATGATTTTTTTCTCTCCCAGCGACGGCCCACCTGTCATGGTCCCTGTATATAGACGTTCTAATGCAAAACTAGACGTGTATATAAGGGAATTTTTTTAAACCATTGTCTATATAAATACATAGACATCTAAATATACACATGCTATTGGAGATGCTCTAACTATTAGCAGCGGTTGAGCCATGCGATGGATTGTCATGTCAAATAGACGGGATCAAGTCTCCGGCGACCGCATTCGGTCCGGACCTATTCCGGTACGGATATAGTTTTTGCAGTTCAACGAAACAGTTCTAAGCAGCGATAATGTAGTATATACCGTGGTTACTGATTCCTTCTGTTCATATAGTAATGGATGGGAATCTTGTGATCGTGAGAACACACACTCCTTGACTTCCACTCTGATATTATGACTCACTTCACGAGCACATATAGACGGCATGAAAATGAATGTAAGGGTATTTTATTGTATTTTTATTGAGAATTGATCCTTGAATGCTACTTACGTCTATGTGTACTCAATTTCTGCGTGAAGTCATCGATCTGTTGCGTCAAATTAGGATGTTTGTTGCCGCCATGAATGGCAGCATGAGTGCAACATACAAACGGTGACTTCTCGTTTAATTTGTATGCTCCGGGCCAATGTTTTGTAAACTCTTACTATTAAGAGTGTTTTGTTAGGATATTAAGAGTGTTTCTTGGACAAAAGCTAACCTCTGCTATGACCGTGGCTTGCACTTATCCCCTGCGTGTTGAGTTTAAAGTAGAAAGTGACATGACAGACACGGTTAATTAGTAACGGCATACTAGTCCTGCACGTGGCGCTGACTTTGCACACGTCGGCAAGGACGTGGAAGTCCAGGTGAAACCGACGGATGGACTGCTTCGACTGTTTCGGGAAGGATCGGTTGCGTGCAATGGAAAAGGTCGCCAGGGCAGAGGAGAAAGGTTTGCCGTTCTGATACTAGTAAAAGCACGAGACTAGCTTGTATACTTGCTCCTGCCTCAGAAAAATATACTCCTACTGTTTACCACTTGGTAATGGGCCCGGGACCGCCTCAAGTCAAGCGAAACTTTCTTCTTCCTCCATGGAAGAGAAACATCGGTATCTTATAGTACGTACCATACATACTGTGGCAATAACTTAGAATATTAGTCGTTGTGTCTGCTCTATTCAATGGTTTGGAGAAGGTAAATCAAGAATCATTTGCCGTTTGATAAAATTTTTATCTCATAGGATTCTGCCACGCCGCTCTTTTTTTTGCGAGAAAACTTTCGATATATTCATTAACTGTCAAGATAGTACAAAGAACACTAGGAGTAAAATTTACATTCAGGTCCGTAGACCACCTAGCGACGATTACAAGCACTAGAGCGAGCAGAAGACGCGCCGCCGTCATCGCCCCTTCCTTATCGGAGTCGGGCAAACATTGTTGTAGTAGACAGTCGGAAAGTCATTGTGCTAAGGCCCCACTCTGTCCATAATATTCAAGAAGCATCTCTTCTCAATGCTAAGAATTATCAATTATTTCCTAATAAAAATGAGATAAAGAACAATATGGATTCTTGGAGTTCACGCCGAGTTGCGATAGAGTTCAGTCCGGTCTAATAAAAAAATGTAAGCATAAAGCGGTAGGGAAGGCCAGCCCGCTCCAATACCATTCATATAGAAGGGAAGATCAGGTTAAAAGATGCAATGGTAGGATATCAAAGTTCTAATAAAAGTAGACCCATTACTCATTACCCATTGCACATCACATGTAGCTACTAGGATTGTTGAAAAGTGGTGATGACAACACATAAATGATGTCAATGGTGGTGCTAATTGAGAACCCGTTCTCAAGGTTCAGAGTGAAAGTCTAGGTCTGATCTGAGTTGGTTATACCTGGCAATGATGTTGTTTCTACCGCATTAGCTTGTTAAAGTCATTGCTCGGATATACTCGAACTAATTTCTTCATGGTAAAAACCTATAATGTAGTTTTCGGTGATTGGATCCGGTGACGGTGGCGATTGAGTGTCGCATCCTTCCTGAAAGCATTGTTCTTAAAGATCTTCGTCCCCCATGTGATGTCATGATATGGTTGGTGTGGATGTGGTCGTCATTGTAGTTTGTCGATTGCAATCTAGTCACTTTGGGGTTTTTCCTTCTTCTTCTTTTTTCTCGCCTTTGCATAGGGTTCGTCTTTTATGACTTTGCTATTTGCCGGGTTTTTTGTGTGTATGTGTATTGGTGTTGGCTCTGTGCATCCTAATTATGCAGAGAATCGGCGTGTGCTCATTGTGTGTGTATTCTCTTGATGCTTCATTTCGAGCAAATAAAATCCACCTTTTCTCGAAAAATTACTCATGTTACCTAGGAACAATATGCACAACCGAATTAATAAAAATTCAAACACAAAATTCTGAGCTTCCACAATCCAGTATTGTTTGAAACTATCATGATTGTAAAAGTATATTGATTTATTGGCTTTTTTGGTTTCATGTTGAATCTCATTCATAAATTTGTACCAAGAACACCTCACCTTTTGGATCTGGCCAACAAAGGTGAGTAATACAAACTTTCACCTGCAAAAAGGAAAAAAAGCCTCTTCTCTTCTCCAGTAAAAAGAAAAATCTTGAAAGCAAGTTGTGGAGGGCTGATCGTCATGCTACGCGTGTCTGGACTCATATCCCCATCTGCCCACTCTTACCATTAGCAAAACAAAAACACGTCGGAGCATCTACACTCGGATATGTCAAATATGGCCCCATAAACGTCCGGACGTGTCCTATGGCCCCATAAACGTTCGGACGTGTCCGCGAGCAGTGACCGGGCACGCCTCAAATTTCACAAGTTGCATCTGGACATCTCATATTAAATTCTTAAATCCACACAAAGGCATGTAAACGAAATAAACCTATGTACTACGTCGATCACCTAGCTACTCATTGTCGGAGATGTCGACGATCTCTGTGCCCGGCTCCGGCAGCATGGGCAGCAACTGTAGTTCCGGCTCCTCCGGTGCCTCCGCCTGCTCCAGTCTGGCCTCCAACTCCTCTATCTCCATGTTGAGTTCAAGGAAGAGTGCGTCGGATACCACCTGCTCCTGCCGGAGGAACGCCCGGTTGGCCTCCTCATAGGCCTCATCCTGGATGGACTCCGGGATGGCCTGCTGCTCCGCCATCTTCTCTGATTGGGCAATGGCGAACTCCGCCTGCGCCATGTTGAAGCTTGGCAGCTCCAGCTCCAGCTCCGGTTGCTCCGCCTCCTCCACCTTCATCGGAGCCAGCTCCTCTCCCTCCTCTTCCCCAGGCTGCTCCTTCTCCTCCTCCTCCGTCTCCCGTGAGTCCGGAGGCAGCCCAGCAACGTTGCGGGCGGCACACGCAACTTGTCTCGCCCGGATCTCCTGCTGGATCTCGTACCGCCACTCCGGCGTGAGGATTGCGAAGTAGGTGATCTTCCTCTGGACCATGGCGGAGCACCGAAGCGGGAGAGGGAGGTGGTGGATGGGCTCGGAGTGGCGGCATGAAGAAGGGAGAGGTGGATGGGCTCGGAGTGGCGGCACGAAGAAGGGAGAGGTGGATGGGCTAGGGTTGCAGGATGCCGGCCGGCTTAAATAGGCGGATTTGGTCTCGGGCGGTGAGCCGGAGCGACACCATGCGGCGTTCACATCACGGCGACGGACGCGGCGTCCGTCGGACTATCGGGTTTTCGGACGTTTTCGCGTGGGAGCCTGCCATCAGACCGAGGTGGCAGGCGCGCCCGAGCCGCTCATATCTGCCACATATTTGGACTGGATATGAAGGGTGCTGGTCAGCCCGGATGTTTGAGATTCATTTGAGGGGGCGTCTGGATCGAAAAATCATGATCAGATGGACTGTCCGGACGTTTGAAAGGCCAGTTTGAAAAATTCGGCTGTAGATACTCTTAAATTGTCACTTCTGGAAAAGGGCATGTATTGATGTCTTCTCGTAGTTGCGCCTGCGTCGATCCAAACGGGCGCGGCAACCAACAAGCAGCTCCTCCTCCTAGCCGGCGGCCGCACTGGCACTGGCCAGGTGAAGGCAACCAGGACGCATGATCCAAGACCGACAGGGTACATTGATCACAGACCGGGACATGAATGCCGTTGCGGGGAAGTCGGCCAGCACGTTTTCTGCGTCACATTTTTTTCCTGCTCTTGCCCTTGTTGAGCCGTCAGGTCAGGGTCTCACATTCCCGCAGAAGCGGAGAAGTCTGAACAATTCAAGATAGAACAAGAACAAGAAATAAGATAATTGCGATGAGGTAATGAAGTTCTAGATGATTGGAATAGGTTTTCCGGTTCAGCGAAACAAGCAGGCGGTCAACTCTCTGATTGGCCGGCAGTTATAACCTGGAACAAGCACTAATTCACGAAACTAATATTCAGAATTATTCAGAATGACAGCACACCATGCACCTTCCGGGTGTTTCTCTTTGATAAGTTCTTGAGGGCCGGATATGTTGGTTCTCATAATTGTGACGCATATAGAAACCGAGGTACAGTAGGCGAGTATTGTAGTCTGTAGACAACCAAATACCAGCTGCAGTGAAAGTCTTTGCTTATTGACAAGTAGCCTGTACTGTAGAGAACCCCCACAAAATGCACACTGATTATAGGATTCCTAGCTATGGAATTTAAGGCGATGTGGATGTTTGCACCAGCAGCTTATTTCGTGCTCATGTTTAGCGCTGCAAAGTCATAGATATCTCCTGCACCAAAACATATCTGTCAGAGTTTATGACCCGGGAATCACTTTCTTCGGTGTCGTCCTCTTAATCTTATCTCCGCCATGGATTTCGTGGAGCTCCTTGAATCCAGCATGATGTCTGAAGCTTCCCTGGATCTTTCTTGTATTTTGGATGTGTTTATCATCGGTACAAGGTGGTCACATGTCCGTGAGCAAGTTGTGTGCATGATTTGCTGGGCGCAAGGATGTGTCATGTATTACATGTACAGTACGTGGGGTGGGGTCAGTCCCATCACTCTCGTGGTATCACTCTCCTGCACTTTATCCCCACCGTTGAATGCTGGGGATGGCGTGCGAGGCGCCTGATGGTGAGGCTTACTTGTCGCTCATAATTGGAGGCCTGCGTTGACTTGTCTCATCCTTTTTTTTCTAGCGTATATTGGACCTCCTGGGAATGAATGGTCATCGCAGCCACTGTAATTGATTAAGCTTCAATGTATAAATAAGCAGCACAGTGTATAAGAACTATAATCCACGACCGATTTAAGCATTTTTTGAAAATTCGAACCAAATTTTCTAAAACGTGCATTTTTCAAATGGGAACTTTTTTCAAATTTTGAACAAATTTTCAAAACCTGAACTTTTTTTAAAATTAGAAGCATTTTTAAGCCCTAAACAAAATTTGAGAAAAAACAAAAAAAAATTATATATGTGAACAAATTTCGAAAATAGGAATATTTATTGAAACTTCTAACAAAATTTGATGATGCAAACATTTTTTCAAATTTGCAATTAGTGTTTCTGAATAACACGAACTTTTTCTAATATGTGAAAAAATTAAATTATTTTCAAATGAAAAAAAATTAAACATGAACAAAAATTTGAAATTCTGAACTTTTTTTGAATTTTTAAACATTTACCTAAAAATGTGCACAGAATTAGAAATTCCAAACATTTATGAAAATGTGAACAAATTTGAAATTCGGGAATTTATGAAAAACCGAGAAGAAAAAGAATTAAAAAAGAAACAGAAAAAACAACAAAAAATATTAAAGAACCTTCTAGAAGGTTCCCAAAAAATATAAGGGTCGATACCTAAAACATACGATAAAGCTGCTAAATGGGCCGGCCCACTATAGTGCTCCCTCGCTTGTTTGGTTGACAACTTGACGCAATGAGCGTTAATTAGGAAATTCCCTCCACCACCGGTAGCAACTATCGGGAGCAACTAGTTAACGAGCGCTCCTTCGGGAGCCTCGCAACGATCAGCGCCACTTGGCGCACTCTTAGCCATTTGCCACGTGTCGCGCTCTGGGCGTTTGCTCCGGATTTTTTTTGCACGCGTTTTCGGCTTTTTAAACTTTTTTTTTATTTTTTTCGATGTTTTGGTTTTCCCCGGTCTTCCTTATCTTCTCGATAAAAATAAATTCGAAAAAAAAATTGCACGAAAGAAACGTGTTTTCTTTTTTTTCCCTTTCGCGAAAGTCACGGTTTTTTTCCGCGAGAGGCACGGTTGTGCTTTAGTGAGAGTCACGGCCGTGCCTTTCGGAAACGAAAAAAACGTATTTTCTGTTTTTTTTTCTTTCGCGAGAGTCACGATTTTGCTTCCGCGAGAGGCATGGTTGTGCTTTCGTGAGAGTCACGGCCGTGCCTCTCGGAAAGGGAAAAACCAAACGCGTTTTCTGTTTTTTTTTCTTTCGTGAGAGTCACGGTTTTGCTTCCGCGAGAGGCACGGTTGTGCTTTCACGAGAGTCACGGCCATGCCTCTCGGAAAGGGAAAAACAAAACACCTTTTCTGTTTTTTTTCTTTCACGAGAGTCACGGTTTCCCTTCCGCGAGAGGCACAGTTGTGCTTTCGCGAGAGTCACGGCCGTGCCTCTCAGAAAGGAAAAAAATACGCGTTTTTCTGTTTTTTTTTCTTTCGCGAGAGTCACGGTTTTGCTTCCGCGAGAGGCACGGTTGTGCTTTCGTGAGAGTCACGGCCGTGCCTCTCGAAAACGAAAAAAACGCGTTTTCTATTTTTTTTTCCTTCATTGAGAGTCGTGGTTTTGCTTCCCCAAGAGGCACGGGTGTGATTTCGCGAGAGGCACGAGCGTGCCTCTTTCGGAAAGGGAAAAAACCGTTCTTCCGGTTCGGTTTTTTCGCCCGATTTTTTTCGTCCGGTTTTTTTCGTGAAAAAAAAGTTTGTCAAAACCTATCAACATGGGATCTAGTTTTGAAGATCTTGACACGAGGAATCCAATGGTGAAAATGGTTCGAGATTTGGACGCACGGTTTAGAAGATAAAACATTTTGAATAAACGGATCTACGAAAAAAAAGAAAACTCTCCGATTGCGACAAGTGGCGCGGTGCATGTGTGCCACTTGTCATGACCTGGAAAAGTGGAGTGTTCTTTGCAATGAGTACTCCTTAATTAATGATTTCGGCAACTATCAGGCTGCATAGGTTGTTTGTATGTGCTCATGGCCCATACAAGTGTAGACTACTACCGTGTAGGCATAAAAACCGATGAACCGACCACCAAATTAATACCGATGAATTTGGTTTTCACTTTCTTTATCCAAATTTAATTTGTTTTCGTGTTTCATTAGTTGCTCGGAATAAAACCGAATTGTGCATGTATAGCTAGATTTCAACCGAATAAATGGCGTTTAGGCACACCCACCTCACAAAAAATATAAAATAAATGTTATATAGCATGTGTGCAATGCAACCAACCTTCCAAAATCGCCCCTCGTGTGGGCCTGCATGCAAGGTCCAAGCCCAACTTGCCAAATAGAAGAGACAGAAGATAACTCGCCTATAAGAGGGCGTGTGAATGGTGAAAAATATGTTAGTTGCGAGCCATTATATTTGTATAAACCGGAAACCAAACCAGGTTGATCGGTTAACTAATATTTTGAATTTGTTTTATGATATCATTTCTGATGTTCACTAACCAAATTTAGAAATAAAATTGAATTATACTAATTGGATGTTTGATTTATACAAAATGGCCTAATATGTTACCAACTGTTAGCAATTCTTCCATGATCTGAACAATATTTTCAGGTTTCGCACCACCCGCATCATTATGGTAGAGGCAAGTTTTTGTTTAACAGTTGAAGAAACAAATAACTCAGCAAAAATGTGCGGAAGATTTTTATTATTAATTAATAATTCATGCATATAGTCAACACATTATGTTAGCGTTCTATGTCAATGTTGACGTGACAGCCCTGATTTGTATTGGAGGTTTCTTTATACAGAACATTTTTACTTATGAATCTCGGTTTTCAAAATTTATGATCTTGACTATTGTATTTTAATTTGCAACTTGTCATAATTAACCAAACATATTTGTAGTAGAGATTAAATTAAAATCCTTTTTGTTTCACTATAATTTTGTAACAAATTTAGACAACAGTTTCCAATTAAATTTATATCAGACAACTCTTTTTTTCTTCTGTTTCACAAAAAAACAGTTCAAGCAAACCACTTTGTGTCCAAGAAAACTGAAATGATTGCATGCCTTCACCGGTTAATTTGGTGTAGACTGATAAACTGTACTACATTTGTATGTATTGCATGGTCCCACAAATATCTTGACCGATGTTTCTAGGTTATACACGGTTGTCTCTCTTATGCATAGGTTCATGGAGAATTCTAGGATGATTGCTCTACCTCACATGTAATCAAATACAATTCTGTAGTGCACGGATAGATTGGCCAGAGCCTCACCTCGCCGTTGTCTGTTTTCTAGAATAGATTATAGTGTACTAGCACATATGCCCATGCGTTACAACGGAAAAAAATTAATGTTTGCACAAGCATAATGTCTCACAGCATCGGATTCATTATGAAGAACATGTTGCAACGCAGCATCGTCCTTCTACAAAATGAACATAAAAAAATACGTCGCAATTTAGTCGTGTTCATATTTTCTTTGCGGGGCGTAATGTCCCACTGATTTCATTTAAATACAATCCTTTTTAATGACATTTAAGTATGATCCTTTCATTAATTACCATGAAGTCCTCACCCGTTTTAGTCGGGAATCAAATCCTTCATTTTCTAATTTAGTAGCCCCAACACATTAAGGTATATAAATCCTTTCTTTTAATTATCCTACCTTTTTACCTCAAATCCTTCATGTAGAATTTATTAAGACCACAATCTTTCTAATAGTTATTCCACCGATTTACTCATAATCCTTTCTTTAATTAGCCACATTCGTTTAAATATTATATGTAAGCCCACAATCCTTCCTTTATTAGCTCATTCGCTTAATTAGCTCTCCCTAAACATGAGCCTTGGACCTCACCCTTCCCCATCTACATGAACGAAGGGCGATTTGTGCGAATCCCGGGCTCTCCACCTCGCCGTTGCCAAATCGGCGGCTCCCTCGCCCTTCGCCGGACGCTCCGGCAGCGGGAGGACGAGGGAGGCCCGATTTGCAGCGTGTACATAGTGTAGGAGTGCCTAGGGAGCCAGCCGGTGGCGTCGTGGAGGCGGCGGTGCGACTGGATCGGCTTTTTGCAGGTGTTGGTCTCCCCTTCGACTGCGAAGTTCTAGTGGAGCTCCCCAGTGGACCAGCTCCCTTCTTCGTGCTCGCTGCTCGGTGGAGAGGCCGTGCACGGTTCCCCCGTGCCAGAGATCGAGGGATGGCGATTCCGGCGGTTGAAGATCTGGAGAAGGAAGGCGATGTTGAGCGGTGCGATGACGACGACGGCCATGGGTGTAGGTCCTCAGGGACCGTTGATCGGAGACTTCCCGTTTCGCTCGGGGGTTGCTTCGATCCAAGGCGTCAGCGAGCAGCGGCGAACGGCGCGTCATCGGCTCGTCCACGGCGCCGGCGTAGTCGGGTTGAAGAGGGGCTTGGTTGCAGTTTCCTTTTTTGTGTGGACCTTTCAGTAATTTGGCCGTTTTAATATCAACTCCTTTTCTCGCAAAAAAATAAACATGATGACTGCCACTCGTATATTTAGAGTGAGTTGGGATTAGTAAATATGAAAGGTGCATAAGTCTTTGGTTGTTACATCTAAGAGATAGACAGGAGGTCTTGAGTTCAATTCCCACAATGTTGATTTATTTTGACCCAATTATTTTTCGTGGTCTCTCTATGAAAGTCCATAAAAGGCCCATCAACATACAAATAACTGGCCTAGATCACTTAACGTGTGTAAACCAAACGTAAAGGACTAAACCAAACCAAGAATACTTATTCCCTTTAATACCCGCTCCTTTCTTCGTGCTCGCTGCTCGGTGGAGAGGTCGTGCACGGTTCCCCGTGCTGGAGATCGAGGGATGGCGATTCCGGCGGTTGAAGATCTAGAGAAGGGAGGCGATATTGAGTGGTGCGACGACGATGACGGCCAAGGGTGTAGGTCCTCAGGGACCGTTGATCGGAGACTTCCCGTTTCGCCCGGGGGCTGCTTCGATCCAAGGCGTCAGCGAGCAGCGGCGAACGGCGCGTCACCGGCTCGTCCACGGCGCCGGCGTAGTCGGGTTGCAGAGGGGCGTGGTTGTAATTTCCTTTTTTGTGTGGACCTTTCTGTAATTTGGCCGTTTTAATATCAACTCCTTTTCTCACAAAAAAATAAACATGATGACTACCACTCGTATATTTAGAATGAGTTGGGATTAGTAAATATGAAAGGTGCATAAGTCTTTGGTTGTTACATCTAAGAGATAGACCGGAGGTCTTGTGTTCAATTCCCACAATGTTGATTTATTTTGACCCAATTATTTTTCGCGAGGTCTTGTGTTCAATTCCCACAATGTTGATTTATTTTGACCCAATTATTTTTCGCAGTCTCTCTATGAAAGTCCATAAAAGGTCCATCAACATACAAGTAACTAGCCCAGATCGCTTAACGTATGTAAACCAAACGTAAAGGACTAAACCAAACCAAGAATACCTATTCCCTTTAATAGTGTGTATAGATATGCTACACCAAAATAAAGCTACCACGTTGGACCTATTCTCTACTAGACAAACACCAAAAATGAAGAAAAATAACAGATAGTACAACCAAACCGAATTCTAGTTCACCTCAATATCAAATGTATAGATCATGTTTGGCTGATAGACAAACTTCACCAAAATATTTTTTTCTCCTACTTAATATATCCACAGCTAAACTGCCAATTCCTCAAAAAATTAATTATCAGCGTGTGGAAAACAACAAATAGTGTGCCAAAGAAATTGGTTGCCAAAAGTTTTGGCAAAGACTAACAAATAAATAGCTTATTTTACTAGAATACATGGAGAGGTGTATCACCATTCGTAGAAGAAAGGCCAAGTGGCCAGTACAACCCCTTATGGCTGATATAGTGCCAAGATGGCAAACAACACAACATTGATCCCTAAGATTGGGAACCACAATCAATACGATCAAAGACAAGAGAACTCGTGTTGCCTTACCTCCAGCCAATAAACAAATGGAGCTTATTGGGAGGAAAATAATCCCAAATGTGATTGAGAAAATCTTTGGTCATCCCATAATGTTCACAAGCTTTAGTCAAGTAAGGTTTGTTCCATTTTGCTTAGACCTCTAGTCCGAGTATAGAGAAACATTGTCAAAAATGTATGTTCGCTCTGTGCAACTCAAAACTTTGGTTTTTTATTTGAGTAAGAGAAAAGTGCACATTGTTCTTGAACTTATCCAAAAGACCGAGTTATAACTCTAAACTCTAATACCAGACAAATTGCTGGCATGAAATCCTGAAACAGATTCATTCCAACCCTAGGCAGCTCGAACCCGGATTTGATGCCACACGGACAGCAATGTCACCTTGGTGGTGAAGGAAATATGCCCTAAAGTCAATAATAAAGTTATTATTTATTTCCTTATTTCATGATAAATGTTTATTATTCATGCTAGAATTGTATTAACGGGAAACATAATACATGTGTGAATACATAGACAAACATAGTGTCACTACTGTGCCTCTACTTGACTAGCTCATTGATCAAAGATGGTTAAGTCTCCTAACCATAGACATGAGTTGTCGTTTGATCAATGGGATCACATCATTAGGAGAATGATGTGATTGACTTGACCCATTCCGTTAGCTTAGCACTTGATCGTTTTTTGTTTACTGCTATTGCTTTCTTCATGACTTACACATGTTCTTATGACTATGAGATTGTGCAACTCCGGAATACCAGAGAAACACTTTGTGTGCTACCAAACATCACAACGTAACTGGGTGATTATAAAGGTGCTCTACAGGTGTCTCTGATGGTACTTGTTGAGTTGGCATAGATCAAGATTAGGATTTGTCACTCCAATTATCGGAGAGGTATCTCTGGGCCCTCTCAGTAATGCACATCACTATAAGCCTTGCAAGCAATGCAACTATTGAGTTAGTTGCAGGATAGTGCATTACGAAACGAGTAAAGAGACTTGCCGGTAACAAGATTGAACTAGGTATTGGGATACCGACGATCGAATCTCGGGCAAGTAACATACCGATGACAAAGAGAACAACGTATAGTGTTATGCGGTTTGATCGATAAAGATCTTCGTAGAATATGTAGGAACCAATATGAGCATCCAGGTTCCACTATTGGTTATTGACCGGAGACATGTCTCGGTCATGTCTACATAGTTCTCGAACCCATAGGGTCCGCACGCTTAAAGTTCTGTGACGATCGGTTTTATGAGTTTATATGTTTTGATGTACCGAAGGTAGTTCGGAGTCCCGGATATGATCACGGACATGACGAGGAGTCTCGAAATGGTCGAGACATAAAGATTGATATATTGGAAGCCTACATTTGGACATCGGAAGAGTTTCGGGTAAAATTGGGATTTTACCGGAGTACCGGAGGGGTTACCGGAACCCCCCGGGGGCTAATGGGCCTTGTTGGGCCATAAGAGAAAGAGAGAGGGGCCGGCCTAGGGCAGGCGGCGCCCCCCTTTCCTTCTCTTTCTTCCACTTACTTTCCCCCTCCTGGTAGGAGTAGGAAAGGGAGGAATCCTACTCCTACTAGGAGGAGGATTCCTCCTCCTGGCGCACCAACAAGGCCAGCCGGCCTCCCCCTTGCTCCTTTATATACAGGGGCAGGGGGCACCTCTAGACACACAAGTTGATCACAAAGATCTCTCCCAGCCGTGTGCGGTGCCCCCCTCCACTATAATCCACCTCGGTCATACTGTAGCGGTGTTTAGGCGAAGCCCTGCTGCGGTAGCTTCATCAACATCGTCACCACACCGTCATGCTGATGAAACTCTTCCCCGAGCTCTACTGGATCGTGAGTTCACGGGACGTCATCGAGCTGAACGTGTGCTGAACACGGAGGTGCCGTACGTTCGGTACTGAGAATCGGTCGATCGTGAAGACGTACGACTACATCAACCGCGTTGTCATAATGCTTCCGCTTTACGGTCTACGAGGGTACGTGGACGACACTCTCCCCTCTCGTTGCTATGCATCACCGTGATCATGCGTGTGCATAGGATTTTTTTTTGAAATTACTACGTTCCCCAACAGTGGCATCCGAGCCTGGTTTTATGCGTAGATGTTATATGCACGAGTAGAACACAAGTTAGTTGTGGGCAATACAAGTCATACTGCTTAGCAGCATGTCATACTTTGGTTCGGCGGTATTGTTGGATGAAGCGGCCCGGACCGACATTACGTGTACGCTTACGCGAGATTGGTTCTACCGACGTGCTTTGCACATAGGTGGTTGGCGGGTGTCAGTTTCTCCAACTTTATCACTAACTTGAGTGTGGCTACGCCCGGTCCTTGAGAAGGTTTAAACAGCACTAATTTGATGAACTATCGTTGTGGTTTTGATGCGTAGGTAAGAACGGTTCTTGCTCATCCCGTAGCAGCCACGTAAAACTTGCAACAACAAAGTAGAGGACGTCTAACTTGTTGTTGCAGGGCATGTTGTGATGTGATATGGTCAAGACATGATGCTATATTTATTGCATGAGATGATCATGTTTTGTAACGGAGTTATCGGCAACTGGCAGGAGCCATATGGTTGTCGCTTTATTGCATGCAATGCAATCGCCCTGTAATTGCTTTAATTTATCACTAAGCGGTAGTGATAGTCGTAGAAGCAATATTTGGCAAGACGGCAACGATGCTACGATGGAGATCAAGGTGTCGCGCCGGTGACGATGGTGATCATGACGGTGCTTTGGAGATGGAGATCACAAGCACAAGATGATGATGGCCATATCATATCACTTATATTGATTACATGTGATGTTTATCCTTTATGCATCTTAATTTGCTTTCTTTGATGGTAGCATTGTAAGATGATCTCTCACTAAATTTCAAGATAAAAGTGTTCTCCCTGAGTATGCACCGTTGCCAAAGTTCGTCGTGCCGAGGCACCACGTGATGATCGGGTGTGATAAGCTCTACGTCCATCTACAACGGGTGCAAGCCAGTTTTGCACACGCAGAATACTCGGATTAAACTTGACGAGCCTAGCATATGCAGATATGGCCTCGGAACACTGAGACCGAAAGGTCGAGCGTGAATCATATAGTAGATATGATCAACATAGTGATGTTCACCATTGAAAACTACTCCATTTCACGTGATGATCGGTTATGGTTTAGTTGATATGGATCACATGATCACTTAGATGATTAGAGGGATGTCTATCTAAGTGGGAGTTCTTAAGTAATATGATTAATTGAACTTAAATTTATCATGAGCTTAGTAACTGATAGTATTTTGCTTATCTATGTTGTTGTAAATAGATGGCCCGCGTTGTTGTTCCGTTGAATTTTAATGCGTTCCTTGAGAAAGCAAAGTTGAAAGATGATGGTAGCAATTACACAGACTGGGTCCGTAACTTGAGGATTATCCTCATTGCTGCACAGAAGAATTACGTCCTGGAAGCACCGCTGGGTGCCAGGCCTGCTGCAGATGCTGCTGATGACATTAAGAACGTCTGGTAGAGTAAAGCTGATGACTACTCGATAGTTCAGTGTGCCATGCTTTGCGGCTTAGAACCGGGACTTCAACGATGTTTTGAACGTCATGGAGCATATGAGATGTTCCAGGAGTTGAAGTTAATATTTCAAGCAAATGCCCGGATTGAGAGATACGAAGTCTCCAATAAGTTATATAGCTGCAAGATGGAGGAGAATAGTTTTGTCAGTGAACATATACTCAAAATGTCTGGGTATCATAATCACTTGACTCAACTAGGAGTTAATCTTCCTGTTGATAGTGTCATTGACAGAGTTCTTCAATCACTGCGACCAAGCTACAAAAGCTTCGTGATGAACTATAATATGCAAGGGATGAATAAGACAATTCCTGAGCTCTTCGCGATGCTAAAGGCTGCGGAGGTAGAAATCAAAAAGGAGCATCAAGTGTTGATGGTTAACAAAATCACCAGTTTCAAGAAAAAGGGTAAAGGGAAGAAGAAGGGGAACTTCAAGAAGAACAGCAAGCAAGTTGCTGCTCAAGAGAAGAAACCCAAGTCTGGACCTAAGCCTGAGACTGAGTGCTTCTACTGCAAATAGACTAGTCACTGGAAGCGGAACTGCCCCAAGTATTTGGCGGATAAGAAGGATGGCAAGGTGAACAAAGGTATATGTGATATACATGTTATTGATGTGTACCTTACCAGAGCTCGCAGTAGAACCTGGGTATTTGATACTGGTTTTGTTGCTAATATTTGCAACTCAAAACAGGGACTACAGATTAAGCGAAGACTGGCTAAGGACGAGGTGACGATGCGCGTGGGAAATGGTTCCAAAGTCGATGTTATCGCCGTCGGCACGCTACCTCTACATCTACCTTCAGGATTAAGTTTAGACCTAAATAATTGTTATTTGGTGCCAGCATTGAGCATAAACATTATATCTGGATCTTGTTAATGCGAGACGGTTATTCATTTAAATTCGAGAATAATGGTTGTTCTATTTATATGAGTAATATCTTTTATGGTCATGCACCCTTGAAGAGTGGTCTATTTCTGATGAATCTCGATAGTAGTGATACACATATTCATAATATTGAAGCCAAAAGATGCAGAGTTGATAATGATAGTGCAACTTATTTGTGGCACTGCCGTTTAGGTCATATTGGTGTAAAGCGTATGAAGAAACTCCATACCGATGGACTTTTGGAATCACTTGATTATGAATCACTTGGTACTTGCGAACCATGCCTTATGGGCAAGATGACTAAAACGCCGTTCTCCGGAACTATGGAGCGAGCAACAGATTTGTTGGAAATCATACATACTGATGTATGTGGTCCAATGAATATTGAGGCTCACGGTGGGTATTGTTATTTTCTCACCTTCACGGATGATTTGAGCAGATATGGGTATATCTACTTGATGAAACATAAGTCTGAAACATTTGAAAAGTTTAAAGAATTTTAGAGTGAAGTGGAAAATCATCGTAACAAGAAAATAAAGTTTCTACGATCTGATCATGGAGGAGAATATTTGAGTTACGAGTTTGGTCTACATTTGAAACAATGCGGAATAGTTTCGCAACTCACGCCACCCGGAACACCACAGCGTAATGGTGTGTCCGAACGTCGTAATCATACTTTACTAGATATGGTGAGATCTATGATGTCTCTTACTGATTTACCGCTATCGTTTTGGGGTTATGCTTTAGAGACGGCTGCATTCACGTTAAATAGGGCACCATCAAAATCCGTTGAGACGACGCCTTATGAACTATGGTTTGGCAAGAAACCAAAGTTGTCGTTAAGTTTGGGGCTGCGATGCTTATGTGAAAAAGCTTCAACCTGATAAGCTCGAACCCAAATCGGAGAAATGTGTCTTCATAGGATACCCAAAGGAAACTGTTGGGTACACCTTCTATCACAGATCCGAAGGCAAGACATTCGTTGCTAAGAATGGATCCTTTCTAGAGAAGGGGTTTCTCTCGAAAGAAGTGAGTGAGAGGAAAGTAGAACTTGATGAGGTAATAGTACTTGCTCCCTTGTTGGAAAGTAGTTCGTCACAGAAACCTGTTCCTGTGACACCTACACCAATTAGTGAGGAAGCTAATGATGATGATCATGAAACTTCAGATCAAGTTACTACTGAACCTCGTAGGTCAACCAGAGCAAGATCCGCACTAGAGTGGTACGGTAATCCTGTTCTGGAGGTCATGTTACTTGACCATGACAAACCTACAAACTATGAGGAAGCGATGATGAGCCCAGATTCCACAAAATGGCTTGAGGCCATGAAATCTGAGATGGGATCCATGTATGAGAACAAAGTGTGGACTTTGGTTGACTTGCCCGATGATCGGCGAGCCATCGAGAATAAATGGATCTTCAAGAAGAAGACAGACACTGACGGTAATGTTACTGTCTATAAAGCTCGACTTGTTGCGAAAGGTTTTCGACAAGTTCAAGGAGTTGACTATGATGAGACCTTCTCGTAGCGATGCTTAAGTCCGTCCGAATCATGTTAGCAATTGCCGCATTTTATGATTATGAAATTTGGCAAATGGATGTAAAGACTGCATTTCTGAATGGATTCCTGGAAGAAGAGTTGTATATGATGCAACCTGAAGGTTTTATCGATCCAAAGGGAGCTAACAAAGTGTGCAAGCTCCAGCGATCCATTTATGGACTGGTGCAAGCCTCTCGGAGTTGGAATAAACGTTTTGATAGTGTGATCAAAGTATATGGTTTTATACAGACTTTTGGAGAAGCCTGTATTTACAAGAAAGTGAGTGGGAGCTCTGTAGCATTTCTAATATTATATGTGGATGACATATTATTGATTGGAAATGATATAGAATTTCTGGATAGCATAAAAGGATACTTGAATAAGAGTTTTTCAATGAAAGACCTTGGTGAAGCTGCTTATATATTGGGCATCAAGATCTATAGAGATAGATCATATGCTTAATTGGACTTTCACAAAGCACATACCTTGATAAAGTTTTGAAGAAGTTCAAAATGGATCAAGCTAAGAAAGGGTTCTTGCCTGTATTACAAGGTGTGAAGTTGAGTAAGACTCAATGCCCGACCACTGCAGAAGATAGAGAGAAAAGGAAAAGTGTTCCCTATGCTTCAGCCATAGGCTGTATCATGTATGCAATGCTGTGTACCAGACATGTTGTGTGCCTTGCCATTAGTCTAGCAGGGAGGTACCAAACTAATCCAGGAGTGGATCACTGGAGAGCGGTCAAGAACATCCTGAAGTACCTGAAAAGGACCAAGGATATGTTTCTCGTTTATGGAGGTGACAAATAGCTCATCGTAAATGGTTACGTTGATGCAAGCTTTGACACTGATCCGGACGATTCTAAATCGCAAACCGGATACGTGTTTATATTAAACAATGGAGCTATCAGTTGGAGCAGTTCTAAATAGAGCGTCGCGGCGGGATCTACATGTGAAGTGGATTACATTGCTGCTTCGGAAGCAGCGAATGAAGGAGTCTGGATGAAGGAGTTCATATCCGATCTAGGTGTCATACCTAGTGCATCGGGTCCAATGAAAATCTTTTGTGACAATACTGGTGCAATTGCCTTGGCAAAGGAATCCAGATTTCACAAGAGAACCAAGCACATCAAGAGACGCTTCAACTCCATCCGGGATCAAGTCTAGGTGGGAGACATAGAGATTTGCAAGATACATACGGATCTAAATGTTGCAGACCCATTCACTAAGCCTCTTCCACGAGCAAAACATGATCAGCACCAAGGCTCCATGGGTGTTAGAATCATTACTGTGTAATCTAGATTATTGACTCTAGTGCAAGTGGGAGACTGAAGGAAGTATGCCCTAGAGGCAATAATAAAGTTATTATTTATTTCCTTATTTCATGATAAATGTTTATTATTCATGCTAGAATTGTATTAATCGGAAACATAATACATGTGTGAATACATAGACAAACATAGTGTCACTAGTGTGCCTCTACTTGACTAGCTCATTGGTCAAAGATGGTTAAGTTTCCTAACCATAGACATGAGTTGTCGTTTGATCAATGGGATCACATCATTAGGAGAATGATGTGATTGACTTGACCCATTCCGTTAGCTTAGCACTTGATCGTTTTTTGTTTACTGCTATTGCTTTCTTCATGACTTATACATGTTCTTATGACTATGAGATTATGCAACTCCCGAATACCAGAGGAACACTTTGTGTGAACGAAACGTCACGACGTAACTGGGTGATTATAAAGGTGCTCTATAGGTGTCTCCGATGATACTTGTTGAGTTGGCTGATAACCCACAAGTATAGGGGATCGCAACAGTTTTTGAGTGTAGAGTATTCAACCCAAATTTATTGATTCGACACAAAGGGAGCCAAAGAATATTCTCAAGTATTAGCAGCGGAGTTGTCAATTCAACCACACCTGGAAACTTACTATCTGCAGCAAAGTGTTTAGTAGCAAAGTAATATGATAGTAGTGGTAACGGTAGCTGCTACCTCTTGAGCACTGCGTTGGATTTCCCCGAAGAGGAGAGGATGATGCAGAAAAGTAGCGTAAGTATTTCCCTCAATTTTTGAGAACCAAGGTATCAATCCGGTAGGAGGCTATGCTCAAGTCCCTTGTACCTACACAAAAACAATAGCTCAACGCAACCAACGCGCTTAGGGGTTGTCAATCCCTTCACGGTCAATTACGAAAGTGAGATCTGATAGAGATGATAAATAATATTTTTGGTATTTTTGGTATAGAGATGCAAAGTGAAAAGTAAAAGGCAAAGTAAAAGCAAAGCAATAATAAAGTGATGGAGATTAATATGATGAGAAAGAGACCCGGGGGCCATAGGTTTCACTAGTGGCTTCTCTCAAGAGCATAAGTATTCTACGGTGGGTGAACAAATTACTATTGAGCAATTGACAGAATTGAGCATAGTTATGAGAATATCTAGGTATGATCATGTATATAGGCATCACGTCCGAGACAAGTAGACCGACTCCTGCCTGCATCTACTACTATTACTCCACTCATCGACCGCTATCCAGCATGCATCTAGAGTATTAAGTAAAAAATAGAGTAACGCCTTAAGCAAGATGACATGATGTAGAGGGGTAGTTTCATGCAATATGATAAAAAAAACCATCTTGTTATCCTCGATGGCAACAATACAATACGTGCCTTGCTGCCCCTTCCGTCACTGGGAAAGGACACCGCAAGATCGAACCCAAAGCTAAGCACTTCTCCCATGGCAAGAACAACCAATCTAGTAGGCCAAACCAAACTGATAATTTGAAGAGACTTGCAAAGATAACAAATCATACATAAAAGAATCCAGAAAAGATTCACATATTATTCATACATAGACTTGATCATAAACCCACAATTCATCGGTCTCAACAAACACATCGCAAAAAGAAGATTACATCGAATAGATCTCCACAAGAGAGGGGGAGAACATTGTATTGAGATCCAAAAAGAGAGAAGAAACCATCTAGCTACTAACTATGGACCCGTAGGTCTGAGGTAAACTACTCACACATCATCGGAGAGGCTTGGATGATGATGTAGAAGCCCTCCGTGATCGATTCCCATTCGGGCGGAGCTCCGGAACAGGCCCCGAGATGGGATCCCGTGGATACAGAAAGTTGCGGCGGTGGAATTAGGTTTTTGGCCCCGTCTTTGGTCATTTGGGGGTACGTAGGTATATATAGGAGGAATGAGTACGTCGGTGGAGCTTCGAGGGGCCCACGAGGCAGGGGGCGCGCCCTCCACCCTCGTGACCGCCTCGTGGCTTTCTTGATGGAGGGTCCAAGTCTCCTGGGTCTTATCTGATGAGAAAATCGCGTTCCCGAAGGTTTCATTCCGTTTGGACTCCGTTTGATATTCTGTTTCTTCGAAACACTGAAATAGGCAAAAAAACTGCCATTCTGGGTTGGGCCTCCGGTTAATAGGTTAGTCCCAAAAATAATATAAAAGTGGAAAATAAAGCCCAATATAGTCCAAAACAGTAGATAATATAGCATGGAGCAATAAAAAATTATAGATACATTGGAGACGTATCAAGCATGCCCAAGCTTAATTCCTGCTCGTCCTCGAGTAGGTAAATGATAAAAACAGAATTTTTGATGCGGAGTGCTACTTGGCATAATTTCAATGTAAATCTTCTTAATTGTGGTATGAATATTCAGATCCAAAAGATTCAAGACAAAAGTTCATGTTGACATAAAAATGCTAATACTTCAAGCATACTAACAAAGCAATTATGTCTTCTCAAAATAACATGGCCAAAGAAAGCTATCCCTACAAAATCATATAATCTGGCTATGCTCTATCTTCACCACACAAAGTATTTAAATCATGCACAACCCCGATGACAAGCCAAGCAATTGTTTCATACTTTTGACATTTTCAAAACCTTTTCAGTCTTCACGCAATACATGAGCGTGAGCCATGGATATAACACTATATGTGGAATAGAATGGTGGTTGTGGAGAAGACAAAAAGGGGGGAAGATAGTCTCACATCAACTAGGCATATCAACGGGCTATGGAGATGCCCATCAATAGATATCAATGTGAGTGAGTAGGGATTGCCATGCAACGGATGCACTAGAGCTATAAGTATATGAAAGCTCAACAAAAGAAACTAAGTGGGTGTGCATCCAACTTGCTTGCTCACGAAGACCTAGGGCATTTTGAGGAAGCCCATCATTGGAATATACAAGCCAAGTTCTATAATGAAAAATTCCCACTAGTATGAAAGTGACAAAATGAGAGACTCTCTATCATGAGGATCATGGTGCTACTTTGAAGCACAAGTGTGGTAAAAGGATAGTAACATTGTCCCTTCTCTCATTTTTTTTGTTTAGGACTTTTCTCTTCTTTTTTATGGCCTCTTCTTTTATTTTTTGTCCGGAGTCTCATCCCGACCCGTGGGGGAATAATAGTCTCCATCATCCTTTCCTCACTTGGGACAATGCTCTAAAAATGATGATCATCACACTTTTTATTTTTCTTACAACTCAAGAATTACAAATCAATTCTTAGAACAAAGTATGACTCTATATGAATGCCTCCGGCGGTGTACCGGGATATGCAATGAATCAAGAGCGACATGCATGAAAGAATTATGAACTGTGGCTTTGCCACAAATACGATGTCAACTACATGATCATGCTAGCAATATGACAATGATGGAGCGTGTCATAATAAACGGAACGGTGGAAAGTTGCATGGCAATATATCTCGGAATGGCTATGGAAATGCCATGATAGGTAGGTATGGTGGCTGTTTTGAGGAAGGTATATGGTGGGTGTATGATACCGGCGAAAGGTGCGCGGTACTAGAGAGGCTAGCAATGGTGGAAGGGTGAGAGTGCGTATAATCCATGGACTCAACATTAGTCATAAAGAACTCATATACTTATTGCAAAAATGTACAAGTTATCAAAGCAAAGTACTACGCGCATGATCCTAGGGGGATAGATTGGTAGGAAAAGACCATCGCTTGTCCCCGACCGCCACTCATAAGGAAGGCAATCAATAAATAAATCATGCTCTGACTTCATCACATAATGGTTCACCATACGTGCATGCTATGGGAATCACAAACTTCAACACAAGTATTTTTCAAATTCACAACTACTCAACTAGCATGACTCTAATATCACCATCTCCATATCTCAAAACAATTATCAAGTATCAAACTTCTCATAGTATTCAACACACTCATAAGAGAATTTTATTATTAATCTTGTATACCTAGCATATTAGGATTTTAAGCAAATTACCATGCTATTTAAGACTCTCAAAATAATCTAAGTGAAGTATGAGAGTTCATTTATTTCTTCAAAATAAAACTACCACCATGCTCTAAAAGATATAAGTGAAGCACTAGAGCAACAACAAACTACTCCGAAAGATATAAGTGAAGATCAATGAGTAGTCGAATAATTATGCAACTATGTGAAGACTCTCTAACATTTAATAATTTCAGATCTTGGTATTCTATTCAAACAGCAAGCAAAGCAAAATAAAATGACATCTAAGAATAGCAAACATCATGTGAAGAAGCAAAAACTTAGGATCAACCGATACTAACCGATAGTTGTTAAAGAAGAAAGGTGGGATGCCAACCGGGGCATCCCCAAGCTTAGATGCTTGAGATTTCTTGAAATATTATCTTGGGGTGCCTTGGGCATACCCAAGCTTGAGCTTTTGTGTCTCCTTAATTCCTCTCATATCAAGGTCTCCCTAAATCTCAAAAGCTTCATCCACACAAAACTCAACAAGGACTCGTGAGATAAGTTAGTATAAACCATTGCCAAAACCTTATCATACTCTACTGTAGCAAATCACTAAAATTATTATTCAACATTGCATACTAAATGGCTCTGCATATTTAATAGTCCTATCCTCAAATAGAATCATTAAAGAAGCAAACATATGCAAACAATGCAAACATAACAGCAATCTGCCTAAACAGGACAGTCTGTAAAGAATGCAGCAACATCCATACTTCCCTAGATCCAAGAATTATGAAAGAAAATTACCACTGTAGTAAATTTATCAGAGCTTAATATGCAAAAGGTTTCAACATTTTATCACATTCTGACTTTTCTAGGGAATTATTGCAACAGCGGTAAACTTTCTGTTTTCAAGCAGCAACATGTGGACTTCTAAAATAGGCATAGTAAAGGCTATCAATGCCACTTTTATTGAAATAAAAGATGCAAAACATTGTTCTAAATAAAATCATGCAAATCCTAACAAAATAAATTGACGCTCCAAGCAAAACACATATCATGTGGTGAATAAAAATATAGCTCCAAGTAAAGTTACCGATGAACGAAGACGAAAGAGGGGATGCCTTCCGGGGCATCCCCAAGCTTAGGCTCTTGGCTATCCTTGAATATTACCTTGGGGTGCCTCGGGCATCCCCAAGCTTAGGCTCTTGCCACTCCTTATTCCATAGCCCATCGAATCCTTACCCAAAACTTGAAAACTTCACAACACAAAACTTAACAGAAAACTCGTAAGCTCCATTAGTATAAGAAAATAAATCACCACTTCAAGGTACTGTAATGAACTCATTCTTTATTTATATTGGTGTTAAACCTACTGTATTCCAACTTCTCTATGATTTATAAACTTTTTTACTAGCCATAGATTCATCAAAATAAGTAAACAACACACGAAAAACAGAATCTGTCAAAAACAGAACAGTCTGTAGTAATCTGGATCAAACGTATACTTATGGAACTCATAAAATTCTCAAATAAATTTCTGGACCTGAGTAATTTATATATTAATCATCTGAAAAAAGAATTAACTAAATATCACTCTCCAAATAAAAATGGCAACAATTCTCGTGAGCGCTAAAGTTTCTGTTTTTTACAGCATGATCGCAAAGACTTTCCCCAAGTCTTCCCAACGGTTCTACTTGGCACAAACACTAATTAAACACATAAAACCACATATAAACAGATGCTACATGTATTATTTATTATTAAACAGGAACAAAAAGCAAGGGACAAAAATAAAATTGGGTTGCCTCCCAACAAGCGCTATCGTTTAACGCCCCTAGCTAGGCATGATGATTTCAATGATGCTCACATAAAAGATAAAGATTGAAACATAAAGAGAGCATCATGAAGAATATGACTAGCATATTTAAGTATAACATACTTCCTATGCATAGGGATTTTGTGAGCAAACAACTTGTGGGAACAATAATCAACTAGCATAGGAGAGCAAAACAAGCATAATTTCAAGATTTTAAGCACATAGAGAGGAAACTTGATATTATTGCAATTCCTACAAGCATATGTTCCTCCCTCATAATAATTTTCAGTAGCATCATGAATTAATTCAACAATATAACCAGCACCTAAAGCATTCTTTTCATGATCTACAAGCATAGAAAATTTACTACTCTTCACATAAGCAAAATTCTTCTCTTTCCGGATAGTGGGAGTATCATAAGAGACTTGAATATTATAAATTGTTTCCACATTAAAAGAGTAATGTTCAGAGAAGGGGTAATCATAATCATGACAAGTTTTATAAATATAATCACTACTTTTTATAGCATAAGTATCATCACAATAATCATCATAAGTAGGAAGCATGCTATCATCATTATAAACTTGCATATCAAAACTTGGGAGACTACAAATATTATCTTCATTAATCATATCTTCCCCAAGCTTGGGACAAACATTAATTGCAGCAAATATATTCTCAAATATGTCATCCTCATCAAACATAGCTTCCCCAAGCTTGGGCCTTTTCATATCATAAGCATAATCACTCTCATCATTAATAGTATAGATAGCACCGATAGTATAGCAATTATTATATTCTTCCAAGCAAGTACCAAAAAGATTTTCAAGATCATAAGAAGTATCATTATCTTCTACAATTATATTTTCATGAGGCACAATAGTAATAGGAGCAGCATTATTTGGGAGAGATATCTTTTTACCTCTCTTCCTTTTTCTTTTCTTCTTCTTCACAACATCATGTGTGGGTTCAATCCTCTTTTTGGAGCTCCTTATTAATGAGATTGGTTGAATAGGAGGCTCCTCCTCGTTACCTGATTCATCATAAGAAATAATAGGAGGGTATAGGGAAACCTCTTCCCTTTCATTAGTATTCTCTTCATCTTCTATTTGTTTTCTTTTCTTTATGTAGTTGGCAATATAAGGATTTTCAATACAATTCACCGCACAATACATATAAATTTCCTCTAGATCAAAACCAAGAAGTTTATAACGGGCAAATTCCGGAAGATAGTTAGTTATACATTTCATTTCTTCATAGCCCATAAGCAAACTAAGTTCATTATAGTGTGCAAGGGAAATCAAGTCATCACAATTTTTGGACACGATTAGATCATGAAACAATTTGCATCGGATAACTAAATGACTACTTTCATTGCAAAGTCCACAAGTACGGCCAAGAAAATTTAAATTTTCAGCACAATCATCTAGCCTTTCTTGCAACAATTTAGTTTCTAACTACTTATGCCTCATGCAATATCTATCTTCCCTATTTGGTGTGTACTTACAAACCCAATGCACTCCACAAAAATTGACATGTTTATAGGAGACATTTTTATCATAACTGGTGCAATCATCATTAGTATCATGGATATTCAAAGAATTCATACTAACAACATTGCAATCATGCTCATCATTCAAATATTTAGTGCCAAACATTCTATGTAATTCTTCTTCTAGCACTTGAGCACAATTTTCCTTTCCATCATACTCACGAAAGATATTAAAAAGATGAAGCGTATGAGATAAACTCAATTCCATTTTTTTATAGTTTTCTTTTATAGACTAAACTAGTGATAAAACAAGAAACTAAAAGACTCGATTGCAAGATCTAAAGATATACCTTCAAGCGCTAACCTCCCCGGCAACGGCGCCAGAAAAGAGCTTGATGTCTACTACACAACCTTCTTATTGTAGACGTTGTTGGGCCTCCAAGTGCAGAGGTTTGTAGGACAGTAGCAAATCTCCCTCAAGTGGATGACCTAAGGTTTATCAATCCGTAGGAGGCGTAGGATGAAGATGGTCTCTCTCAAGCAACCCTGCAACCAAATAACAAAGAGTCTCTTGTGTCCCCAACACACCCAATACGATGGTAAATTGTATAGGTGCACTAGTTCAGCGAAGAAATGGTGATACAAGTGGTATAAGGATAGTAGATAAAGGTTTTTGTAATCTGAAAATATAAAAACAGCAAGGTAACTAATGATAAAAGTGAGCGTAAACGGTATTGCAATGCATTGAAACAAGGCCTAGGGTTCATACTTTCACTAGTGTAAGTCCTCTCAACAATACTAACATAATTGGATCATAAAACTATCCCTCAACATGCAATAAAGAGTCACTCCAAAGTCACTAATAGCGGAGAACGAACAAAGAGATTATGGTAGGGTACGAAACCACCTCAAAGTTATTCTTTCCAATCAATCCGTTGGGCTATTCCTATAAGTGTCACAAACAGCCCTGGAGTTCGTACTAGAATAACACCTTAAGATACAAATCAACCAACACCCTAATGTCACCTAGATACTCCAATGTCACCTCAAGTATCCGTGGGCATGATTATACGATATGCATCACACAATCTCAGATTCCTCTATTCAACCAACACAAAGGACCTCAAAGAATGCCCTAAAGTTTCTACCGGAGAATCACGATATAAAACGTGTGCCAACCCCTATGCATAGGTTCATGGGCGGAACCCGCAAGTTGATCACCAAAACATACATCAAGTGAATCACGTGGTATCCAATTGTCACCACAGATACGCACGACAAGACATACATCAAGTGTTCTCAAATCTTTAAAGACTCAGTCCGATAAGATTACTTCAAAGGGGAAACTCAATTCATTACAAGAGAGAAGAGGGGGAGGAGAAACATAAGATCCAACTATAATAGCAAAGCTCGCGATACATCAAGATCGTGCCAAATCAAGAACACGAGAGAGAGAGAGAGATCAAACACATAGCTACTGGTACATACCCTCAGCCCCGAGGGAGAACTACTCCCTCCTCGTCATGGAGAGCACCGAGATGATGAAGATGGCCACCGGAGAGGGATTGCCCCCTCCGGCAGGGTGCCGGAACAGGTCTAGATTGGTTTTCGGTGGCTACGGAGGCTTCTGGCAGCGGAACTCCCGATCTAATCTCCGTTCTGGAAGTTTTAGGGTACGTGGAGTTATATAGGCGGAAGAAGTACGTCAGGGGAGCCACGAGGGCCCCACGAGGTAGGGGTCGGGCCCTAGGGGGGGGGGGGCGCCCCCCACCCTCGTGAGCAGCTCCCGTATCTCCTGACGTGGAGTCCAAGTCTATCAGTTGGCTTTCGTTCCAAAAATAACTTCTCCAGTTGATTTTGTTCCGTTTCGACTCCGTTTAATATTCCTTTTCTTCAAAACACTGAAATAGGCATAAAACAACAAATCTGGGTTGGGCCTCCGATTAATAGGTTAGTCCCAAAAATAATATATAAGTGGATAATAAAGCCCAATATTGCCCAAAACAGTAGATAATATAACATGGAGCAATCAAAAATTATAGATACGTTGGAGACGTATCAGAATCACAAACTTTAACACAAGTATTTCTCAATTTCAAAACTACTCAACTAGCATGACTCTAATATCACCATCTTCATATCTCAAAACAATTATCAAGCATCAATCTTTTCTTAGTATTCAACGCCCTCAAAAGAAAGTTCTACAAATCTTGAATACCAAGCATATTATTATTAAGCAAATTTCCATGCTATTAAAGACTCTCAAAATAATCTAAGTGAAGCATGAGAGATCAATAGTTACTATAAAATAAATCCACCACCGTGCTCTAAAAGATATAAGTGAAGTACTATAGCAAAACTATAAAGCTCAAAATATATAAGTGAAGCACATAGAGTATTCTATCAAATTCCAAATTATGTATGGCTCTCTCAAAAGGTGTGTACAGCAAGGGTACAACTCGATACTAGAACAAAGATGACTCTATATGAATGCCTCCGGCGATGTACCGGGATATGCAATGAATCAAGAGTGACAAGTATGAAAGAATTATGAACGGTGGCTTTGCCACAAATACAATGTCAACTACATGATCATGCTAAGCAATATAACAATGATGGAGTGTGTCATAATAACCGGAACAGTGGAAAGTTGCATGGCAATATATCTCGGAATGGCTATGGAAATGCCATAATAGGTAGGTATGGTGGCTGTTTTGAGGAAGGTATATGGTGGGTGTATGATACCGGCGAAAGTTGCGCGGTACTAGAGAGGCTAGCAATGGTGGAAGGGTGAGAGTGCGTATAATCCATGGACTCAACATTAGTCATAAAGAACTCATATACTTATTGCAAAAATGTACAAGTTATCAAAGCAAAGTACTACGCGCATGATCCTAGGGGGATAGATTGGTAGGAAAAGACCATCGCTTGTCCCCGACCGCCACTCATAAGGAAGGCAATCAATAAATAAATCATGCTCTGACTTCATCACATAATGGTTCACCATACGTGCATGCTATGGGAATCACAAACTTCAACACAAGTATTTTTCAAATTCACAACTACTCAACTATCATGACTCTAATATCACCATCTCCATATCTCAAAACAATTATCAAGTATCAAACTTCTCATAGTATTCAACACACTCATAAGAGAATTTTATTATTAATCTTGTATACCTAGCATATTAGGATTTTAAGCAAATTACCATGCTATTTAAGACTCTCAAAATAATCTAAGTGAAGTATGAGAGTTCATTTATTTCTTCAAAATAAAACTACCACCATGCTCTAAAAGATATAAGTGAAGCACTAGAGCAACAACAAACTACTCCGAAAGATATAAGTGAAGATCAATGAGTAGTCGAATAATTATGCAACTATGTGAAGACTCTCTAACATTTAATAATTTCAGATCTTGGTATTCTATTCAAACAGCAAGCAAAGCAAAATAAAATGACATCTAAGAATAGCAAACATCATGTGAAGAAGCAAAAACTTAGGATCAACCGATACTAACCGATAGTTGTTAAAGAAGAAAGGTGGGATGCCAACCGGGGCATCCCCAAGCTTAGATGCTTGAGATTTCTTGAAATATTATATTGGGGTGCCTTGGGCATACCCAAGCTTGAGCTTTTGTGTCTCCTTAATTCCTCTCATATCAAGGTCTCCCTAAATCTCAAAAGCTTCATCCACACAAAACTCAACAAGGACTCGTGAGATAAGTTAGTATAAACCATTGCCAAAACCTTATCATACTCTACTGTAGCAAATCACTAAAATTATTATTCAACATTGCATACTAAATGGCTCTGCATATTTAATAGTCCTATCCTCAAATAGAATCATTAAAGAAGCAAACATATGCAAACAATGCAAACATAACAGCAATCTGCCTAAACAGGACAGTCTGTAAAGAATGCAGCAACATCCATACTTCCCTAGATCCAAGAATTATGAAAGAAAATTACCACTGTAGTAAATTTATCAGAGCTTAATATGCAAAAGGTTTTAACATTTTATCACATTCTGACTTTTCTAGGGAATTATTGCAACAGCGGTAAACTTTCTGTTTTCAAGCAGCAACATGTGGACTTCTAAAATAGGCATAGTAAAGGCTATCAATGCCACTTTTATTGAAATAAAAGATGCAAAACATTGTTCTAAATAAAACCATGCAAATCCTAACAAAATAAATTGACGCTCCAAGCAAAACACATATCATGTGGTGAATAAAAATATAGCTCCAAGTAAAGTTACCGATGAACGAAGACGAAAGAGGGGATGCCTTCCGGGGCATCCCCAAGCTTAGGATCTTGGCTATCCTTTAATATTACCTTGGGGTGCCTCGGGCATCCCCAAGCTTAGGCTCTTGCCACTCCTTATTCCATAGCCCATCGAATCCTTACCCAAAACTTGAAAACTTCACAACACAAAACTTAACAGAAAACTCGTAAGCTCCATTAGTATAAGAAAATAAATCACCACTTCAAGGTACTGTAATGAACTCATTCTTTATTTATATTGGTGTTAAACCTACTGTATTCCAACTTCTCTATGATTTATAAACTTTTTTACTAGCCATAGATTCATCAAAATAAGTAAACAACACACGAAAAACAGAATCTGTCAAAAACAGAACAGTCTGTAGTAATCTGGATCAAACGTATACTTATGGAACTCATAAAATTCTCAAATAAATTTCTGGACCTGAGTAATTTATATATTAATCATCTGAAAAAATAATTAACTAAATATCACTCTCCAAATAAAAATGGCAACAATTCTCGTGAGCGCTAAAGTTTCTGTTTTTTACAGCATGATCGCAAAGACTTTCCCCAAGTCTTCCCAACGGTTTTACTTGGCACAAACACTAATTAAACACATAAAACCACATAAAAACAGATGCTACAGATTATTTATTATTAAACAGGAACAAAAAGCAATGGACAAAAATAAAATTGGGTTGCCTCCCAACAAGCGCTATCGTTTAACGCCCCTAGCTAGGCA
This sequence comes from Triticum aestivum, assembly GCF_018294505.1. Classification (NCBI taxonomy): domain Eukaryota; kingdom Viridiplantae; phylum Streptophyta; class Magnoliopsida; order Poales; family Poaceae; genus Triticum; species Triticum aestivum. Next base: position 664,843,349 of record NC_057806.1, read on the forward strand.
TGATGATTTCAATGATGCTCACATAAAAGATAAAGATTGAAACATAGAGAGAGCATCATGAAGAATATGACTAGCATATTTAAGTATAACATACTTCCTATGCATAGGGATTTTGTGAGCAAACAACTTGTGGGAACAATAATCAACTAGCATAGGAGAGCAAAACAAGCATAATTTCAAGATTTTAAGCACATAGAGAGGAAACTTGATATTATTGCAATTCCTACAAGCATATGTTCCTCCCTCATAATAATTTTCAGTAGCATCATGAATTAATTCAACAATATAACCAGCACCTAAAGCATTCTTTTCATGATCTACAAGCATAGAAAATTTACTACTCTTCACATAAGCAAAATTCTTCTCTTTCCGGATAGTGGGAGTATCATAAGAGACTTGAATATTATAAATTGTTTCCACATTAAAAGAGTAATGTTCAGAGAAGGGGTAATCATAATCATGACAAGTTTTAAATATAATCACTACTTTTTATAGCATAAGTATCATCACAATAATCATCATAAGTAGGAAGCATGCTATCATCATTATAAACTTGCATATCAAAACTTGGGAGACTACAAATATTATCTTCATTAATCATATCTTCCCCAAGCTCGGGACAAACATTAATTGCAGCAAATATATTCTCAAATATGTCATCCTCATCAAACATAGCTTCCCCAAGCTTGGGCCTTTTCATATCATAAGCATAATCACTCTCATCATTAATAGTATAGATAGCACCGATAGTATAGCAATTATTATATTCTTCCAAGCAAGTACCAAAAAGATTTTCAAGATCATAAGAAGTATCATTATCTTCTACAATTATATTTTCATGAGGCACAATAGTAATAGGAGCAGCATTATTTGGGAGAGATATCTTTTTACCTCTCTTCCTTTTTCTTTTCTTCTTCTTCACAACATCATGTGTGGGTTCAATCCTCTTTTTGGAGCTCCTTATTAATGAGATTGGTTGAATAGGAGGCTCCTCCTCGTTACCTGATTCATCATAAGAAATAATAGGAGGGTATAGGGAAACCTCTTCCCTTTCATTAGTATTCTCTTCATATTCTATTTGTTTTCTTTTCTTTATGTAGTTGGCAATATAAGGATTTTCAATACAATTCACCGCACAATACATATAAATTTCCTCTAGATCAAAACCAAGAAGTTTATAACGGGCAAATTCCGGAAGATAGTTAGTTATACATTTCATTTCTTCATAGCCCATAAGCAAACTAAGTTCATTATAGTGTGCAAGGGAAATCAAGTCATCACAATTTTTGGACACGATTAGATCATGAAACAATTTGCATCGGATAACTAAATGACTACTTTCATTGCAAAGTCCACAAGTACGGCCAAGAAAATTTAAATTTTCAGCACAATCATCTAGCCTTTCTTGCAACAATTTAGTTTCTAACTACTTATGCCTCATGCAATATCTATCTTCCCTATTTGGTGTGTACTTACAAACCCAATGCACTCCACAAAAATTGACATGTTTATAGGAGACATTTTTATCATAACTGGTGCAATCATCATTAGTATCATGGATATTCAAAGAATTCATACTAACAACATTGCAATCATGCTCATCATTCAAATATTTAGTGCCAAACATTCTATGTAATTCTTCTTCTAGCACTTGAGCACAATTTTCCTTTCCATCATACTCACGAAAGATATTAAAAAGATGAAGCGTATGAGATAAACTCAATTCCATTTTTTATAGTTTTCTTTTATAGACTAAACTAGTGATAAAACAAGAAACTAAAAGACTCGATTGCAAGATCTAAAGATATACCTTCAAGCGCTAACCTCCCCGGCAACGGCGCCAGAAAAGAGCTTGATGTCTACTACACAACCTTCTTATTGTAGACGTTGTTGGGCCTCCAAGTGCAGAGGTTTGTAGGACAGTAGCAAATCTCCCTCAAGTGGATGACCTAAGGTTTATCAATCCGTAGGAGGCGTAGGATGAAGATGGTCTCTCTCAAGCAACCCTGCAACCAAATAACAAAGAGTCTCTTGTGTCCCCAACACACCCAATACAATGGTAAATTGTATAGGTGCACTAGTTCGGCGAAGAAATGGTGATACAAGTGGTATAAGGATAGTAGATAAAGGTTTTTGTAATCTGAAAATATAAAAACAGCAAGGTAACTAATGATAAAAGTGAGCGTAAACGGTATTGCAATGCATTGAAACAAGGCCTAGGGTTCATACTTTCACTAGTGTAAGTCCTCTCAACAATACTAACATAATTGGATCATAAAACTATCCCTCAACATGCAATAAAGAGTCACTCCAAAGTCACTAATAGCGGAGAACGAACAAAGAGATTATGGTAGGGTACGAAACCACCTCAAAGTTATTCTTTCCAATCAATCCGTTGGGCTATTCCTATAAGTGTCACAAACAGCCCTGGAGTTCGTACTAGAATAACACCTTAAGATACAAATCAACCAACACCCTAATGTCACCTAGATACTCCAATGTCACCTCAAGTATCCGTGGGCATGATTATACAATATGCATCACACAATCTCAGATTCATCTATTCAACCAACACAAAGGACCTCAAAGAGTGCCCTAAAGTTTCTACCAGAGAATCACGACGAAAACGTGTGCCAACCCCTATGCATAGGTTCATGGGCGGAACCCGCAAGTTGATCACCAAAACATACATCAAGTGAATCACGTGGTATCCAATTGTCACCACAGATACGCACGACAAGACATACATCAAGTGTTCTCAAATCTTTAAAGACTCAATCCGATAAGATTACTTCAAAGGGGAAACTCAATTCATTACAAGAGAGAAGAGGGGGAGGAGAAAAATAAGATCCAACTATAATAGCAAAGCTCGCGATACATCAAGATCGTGCCAAATCAAGAACACGAGAGAGAGAGAGAGAGATCAAACACATAGCTACTGGTACATACCCTCAGCCCCGAGGGAGAACTACTCCCTCCTCGTCATGGAGAGCACCGAGATGATGAAGATGGCCACCGGAGAGGGATTGCCCCCTCCGGCAGGGTGCCGGAACAGGTCTAGATTGGTTTTCGGTGGCTACGGAGGCTTCTGGCAGCGGAACTCCTGATCTAATCTCCGTTCTGGAAGTTTTAGGGTACGTGGAGTTATATAGGCGGAAGAAGTACGTCAGGGGAGCCACGAGGGCCCCACGAGGTAGGGGTCGGGCCCTAGGGGGGGGGCGCCCCCCACCCTCGTGAGCAGCTCCCGTATCTCCTGACGTGGAGTCCAAGTCTATCAGTTGGCTTTCGTTCCAAAAATAACTTCTCCAGTTGATTTTGTTCCGTTTCGACTCCGTTTAATATTCCTTTTCTTCAAAACACTGAAATAGGCATAAAACAACAAATCTGGGTTGGGCCTCCGGTTAATAGGTTAGTCCCAAAAATAATATATAAGTGGATAATAAAGCCCAATATTGCCCAAAACAGTAGATAATATAGCATGGAGCAATCAAAAATTATAGATACGTTGGAGACGTATCAGAATCACAAACTTTAACACAAGTATTTCTCAATTTCAAAACTACTCAACTAGCATGACTCTAATATCACCATCTTCATATCTCAAAACAATTATCAAGCATCAATCTTTTCTTAGTATTCAACGCCCTCAAAAGAAAGTTCTACAAATCTTGAATACCAAGCATATTATTATTAAGCAAATTTCCATGCTATTAAAGACTCTCAAAATAATCTAAGTGAAGCATGAGAGATCAATAGTTACTATAAAATAAATCCACCACCGTGCTCTAAAAGATATAAGTGAAGTACTAGAGCAAAACTATAAAGCTCAAAAGATATAAGTGAAGCACATAGAGTATTCTATCAAATTCCAAATTATGTATGGCTCTCTCAAAAGGTGTGTACAGCAAGGGTGATTGTGGTAGACTAACACGCAAAGACTCAAATCATGAAAGACGCTCCAAGCAAAACACATATCCTGTGGTGAATAAAAATATAGCTCCAAGTAAAGTTACCGATAGAAGTAGACGAAAGAGGGGATGCCTTCCGGGGCATCCCCAAGCTTTGGCTTTTAGGTGTCCTTAGATTATCTTGGGGGTGCCATGGGCATCCCCAATCTTAGGCTCTTTCCACTCCTTGTTCCATAATCCATCAAATCTTTACCCAAAACTTGAAAACTTCACAACACAAAACTTAAAGTAGAAAATCTCGTGAGCTCCGTTAGCGAAAGAAAATAAAAGATCACTTCAAGATATTGTAATGAACTCATTCTTTATTTATATTGGTGTTAAACCTACTGTATTCCAACTTCTCTATGGTTTATAAACTATTTTACTAGCCATAGATTCATCAAAATAAGCAAACAACACACGAAAAACAGAATCTGTCAAAAACAGAACAGTCTGTAGTAATCTGTAGAGAGCGCAAGATCTGGAACCCCAAAAATTCTAAAATAAATTGCTGGATGTGAGGAATTTATCTATTAATCATCTTCAAAAATAACTAACTAAATAGCACTCTCCAAATAAAAATGACAGCAGTTCTCGTGAGCGCTAAAGTTTCTGTTTTTTACAGCAAGTTGAACAAGACTTTCCCCAAGTCTTCCCAACGGTTCTACTTGGCACAAACACTAATTAAACACAAAAAACACAACCAAAACAGAGGCTAATTAATTAATTTATTACTAAACAGGAGCAAAATGCAAGGAATAAAAATAAAATTGGGTTGCCTCCCAACAAGCGCTATCGTTTAACGCCCCTAGCTAGGCATAACAAGCAAGAATAGATCTAGGTATTGCCATCTTTGGTAGGCAATCCATAAGTGGATCTCATGATAGATTCATATGGTAATTTTATTTTCTTTCTAGGGAAGTGTTCCATGCCCTTTTTTAATGGAAATTGAAATCTAATATTCCCTTCCTTCATATCAATAATTGCACCAACCGTTCTAACGAAAGGTCTACTGAGAATAATAGGGCAAGAAGGATTGCAATCTATGTCAAGAACAATAAAATTTACGGGCACATAATTCCTATTTGCAACAATAAGAACATCATTAATTCTTCCCATAGGTTTCTTAATAGTGGAATCCGTAAGGTGCAAATTTAGAGAGCAATCATCAAAATCACGTAAACCTAACAAATCACACAAAGTTTTGGGAATAGTAGAGACACTAGCACCCAAATCACACAGAGCATAAAACTCATAATCTTTAATTTTAATTTTACTAGTTGGTTCCCACTCATCATAAAGTTTTCTAGGGATAGAAACTTCCAATTCAAGTTTTTCTTCGTAAGATTGCATCAAGGCATCAACGATATGTTTAGTAAACGCTTTATTTTGACTATAAGCATGAGGAGAATTTAGCACGGATTGCAACAAGGAAACACAATCAATAAAAGAGCAATTTTCATAGTTAAATTCCTTGAAATCCATAATAGTGGGTTTAGCAACATCTAGGGTTTTAATTTCTTCAATCTCACTTTTATCAAATTTAGCATCAAGATCAAAAGATTCAAAATTCTTGGAACGCCTTCTAGGTAAAGGTAGATTATATTCAGTCCCATCATTATCAAGATTCATATTGCATAACAAAGATTTAATAGGGGACACATCAATAACTTTTAGATCTTCATCATTATTTTCATAGGAACTAGAATAACACGCATTTATAAAGGCATCTTTCTTAGCGCGCATCCTAGCGGTTCTTTCTTTGCACTCATCAATGGAAATTCTCATGGCTTTGAGAGACTCATTGATATCATGCTCAGGTGGAATAGATTTAAGTTTCAAAGAATCAACATCAAGAGCAATTCTATCAACGTTCCTAGCCAAATCATCAATCTTAAGTAATTTTTATTCAATCATAGCATTAAAATTCTTTTGCGAAATAATAAATTATTTAATATTAGAATCAAAATCAGAGGGCATCTTATTATAATTTCCATAAGAATTGTTGTAGGAATTACCATAATTATTAGAGGGATTACTAGGATAAGGCCTAGGATTGAAATTTCCTCTATACGCGTTGTTACCAAAATTGTTCCTACCAACAAAATTCACATCCATAGATTCATTATTATTCTCAATCAAAGTAGACAAAGGCATATCATTAGGATCAGAAAAAACACTCTTAGTAGCAAATAATTTCATAGTTTCATCCATCTTTCCACTGAAAACATTAATTTCTTCTATCGCATGCACTTTTTTATTAGTGGATCTTTCAGTGTGCCATTGAGAATAATTAACCATAATATTATCTTGGAGTTTAGTAGCATCTCCTAAAGTGATTTCCATAAAAGTGCCTCCCGCGTCCGAATCTAAAAGATTTCTAGAAGCAAAATTCAATCCGGCATAAATTTTTTGTATAATCATCCACAAATTCAAACCATGAGTAGGGCAATTACGTATCATTAATTTCATTCTCTCCCAAGCTTGTGCAACATGTTCATGATCAAGTTGCTTAAAATTCATAATATCGTTTCTAAGAGAGATGATCTTAGCGGAAGGAAAATATTTAGAGATAAAAGCATCTTTGCACTTGTTCCATGAATCAATACTATTTTTAGGCAAAGATGAAAACCAAGCTTTAGCACGATCTCTAAGCGAAAAAGGAAATAGCTTCAATTTAAAAATATCATTATCGACATCTTTCTTCTTTTGCATGTCACACAAATCAATGAAGCTATTAAGATGGGTAGCGACATCTTCACTAGGAAGGTCGGAGAACAGATCTTTCATGACAAGATTCAGCAAAGCAGCATTAATTTCACAAGATTCAGCATTGGTAAGAGGAGCAATCAGAGTGCTAATAAAATCATTGTTGTTGGTATTGGTGAAGTCACACAATTTAGTATTATCTTGAGCCATCGCGACAAACAAGCAATCCAACACACGAGCAAACAAATGGGCAAAAGAGGCAAATAGAGAGGGAGGATAGAGAGAGAGGGCGAATAAAACGGCAAGGGTGAAGTGGGGGGGGGGGAGGAAAACGAGAGGCAAATGGCAAATAATGTAATGCGGGAGATAGGGATTGTGATGGGTACTTGGTATGTTGACTTTTGCGTAGACTCCCCGGCAACGGCGCCAGAAATTCTTCTTGCTACCTCTTGAGCACTATGTTGGATTTCCCTGAAGAGGAGAGGATGATGCACCAAAGTAGCGTAAGTATTTCCCTCAATTTTTGAGAACTAAGGTATCAATCTAGTAGGAGGCTACGCTCAAGTCCCTTGTACCTACACAAAAACAATAGCTCAACGCAACCAACGCGCTTAGGGGTTGTCAATCCCTTCACGTTCACTTACAAAAGTGAGATCTGATAGAGATCATAAATAATATTTTTGGTATTTTTGGTATAGAGATGCAAAGTGAAAAGTAAAAGGCAAAGTAAAAGCAAAGCAATAATAAAGTGATGGAGATTAATATGATGAGAAAGAGACCCGGGGGCCATAGGTTTCACTAGTGGCTTCTCTCAAGAGCATAAGTATTCTACGATGGGTGAACAAATTACTGTTGAGCAATTGACATAATTGAGCATAGTTATGAGAATATCTAGGTATGATCATGTATATAGGCATCACGTCTGAGACAAGTAGACCGACTCCTGCCTGCATCTACTACTATTACTCCACTCATCGACCGCTATCCAGCATGCATCTAGAGTATTAAGTAAAAAACAGAGTAACACCTTAAGCAAGATGACATGATGTAGAGGGATAGTTTCATGCAATATGATAAAACCCCATCTTGTTATCCTCGATGGCAACAATACAATACGTGCCTTGCTGCCCCTTCTGTCACTGGGAAAGGACACCGCAAGATCGAACCCAAAGCTAAGCACTTCTCCCATGGCAAGAACAACCAATCTAGTAGGCCAAACCGAACTGATAATTCGAAGAGACTTGCAAAGATAACAAATCATACATAAAAGAATTCAGAGAAGATTCAAATATTATTCATAGATAGACTTGATCATAAACCCACAATTCATCAATCTCAACAAACACACCGCAAAAAGAAGATTACATCGAATAGATCTCCACAAGAGAGGGGGATAACATTGTATTGAGATCCAAAAAGAGAGAAGAAGCCATCTAGCTACTAACTATGGACCCGTAGGTCTGAGGTAAACTACTCACACTTCATCGGAGAGACTTGGATGATGATGTAGAAGCCCTCCGTGATCGATTCCCCTTCCGACGGAGCTCCGGAATAGGCCCCAAGATGGGATCTCATGGATACAGAAAGTTGCGGAGGTGGAATTAGGTTTTTGGCTCCGTCTCTGATCGTTTGGGAGTACGTAGGTATATATAGGAGGAAGGAGCACGTCGGTGGAGCTTCGAGGGGCCCACGAGGTAGGGGGGCGCCCCCTAGGGCGCGCCCTAGGGGGGGGCGCCCTCCACCCTCGTGACCACCTCATGGCTTTCTTGATAGAGGGTCCAAGTCTCCTGGGTCTTATCTGATGAGAAAATCGCGTACCCGAAGGTTTCATTCCGTTTGGACTCCGTTTGATATTCTATTTCTCCGAAACACTGAAATAGGCAAAAAAACTACAATTCTGGGTTGGGCCTCCGGTTAATAGGTTAGTCCCAAAAATAATATAAAAGTGGAAAATAAAGCCCAATATAGTCCAAAACAGTAGATAATATAGCATGGAGCAATCAAGAATTATAGATACGTTGGAGACGTATCAGTAGCAAAAGGTAATGATAGCAAAAGTAATGTTTTGGTATTTTGTAGTGATGATAGCAATAGCAACGGAAAATTAAATAAGCGAAGAACAATATATGGAAATCTCGTAGGCAATGGATCGGTGATAGAGAATTATGCCGGATGCGGTTGATCATGTAACAGTCATAACCTAGAGTGACACAGAACTAGCTCCAATTCATCAATGTAATCTAGGCATGTATTCCGAATATAGTCATACATGCTTATGGAAAAGAACTTGCATGACATCTTTTGTCCTACCCTCCCGTGGCAGCGGGGTCCTAACAGAAACTAAGGGATATTAAGGCCTCCTTTTAATAGAGTACCGGACCAAATCATTAACACATAGTGAATACATGAACTCCTCAAACTACGGTCATCACCGGTAAGTATCCCGATTATTGTCACTTCGGGGTTAACAGAACATAACACATAATAGGTGACTATAGACTTGCAAGACAGGATCAAGAACTCTCATATATTGATGAAAACATAATAGGTTCAGATCTGAAATCATGGCACTCGGGCCCTAGTGACAAGCATTAAGCATAGCAAAGTCATAGCAACATCAATCACAGAACATAGTGGATACTAGGGATCAAACCCTAACAAAACTAACTCGATTACATGATAAATCTCATCCAACCCATCACCGTCCAGCAAGCCTACGATGGAATTACTCACGCACGGTGGTGAGCATCATGAAATTTGTGATGGAGGAAGGTTGATGATGACGATGGCGACGGATTCCCCTCTCCGAAGCCCTGAACGGACTCCAGATCAGCCCTCCCGAGAGGTTTGAGGGCTTGGCGGTGGCTCCATATCGTAAAACACGATGAATCCTTCTCTCTGATTTTTTTCTCCCCGAAACCAAATATATAGAGTTGGAGTTGAGGTCGGAGGAGCTCCAGGGGCCCACGAGGTAGGGGGCGCCCCCCACCCTCGTGGCTAGGGTGTGCCCCCCTGGTCTTCATCTTTTGCAAGGATTTTTTATTATTTCCAAATAGACGTTTCGTGAAGTTTCTGGTCATTCCGAGAACTTTTGTTTCTGCACATAAATAACACCATGGCAATTCTGCTGAAAACAGCGTCAGTCCGGGTTAGTTCCATTCAAATCATGCAAGTTAGAGTCCGGAACAAGGGCAAAAGTATTTGGAAAAGTAGATATGACGGAGACGTATCAACTCCCCCAAGCTTAAACCTTTGCTTGTCCTCAAGTAATTCAGTCGAAAACTGAAAGTGATAAAGAAAAACTTCTACAAACTCTGTTTTCTCTTGTTGTTGTAAATATGTAAAGCCAGCATTCAAGTTTTCAGCAAAGATTATGAACTAACCATGTTCACAATAACGCATAGGTCTCATGTTTACTCATATCAATAGCATAATCAACTAGCGAGCAATAATAATAAATCTCAGATGACAACACTTTCTCAAAACAATCATAATATGATATAACAAGATGGTATCTCGCTAGCCCTTTCTGACACCGCAAAACATAAATGCAGAGCACCTTTAAAGATCAAGGACTGACTAGACATTGTAATTCATGGTAAAACAGATCCAGTCAAGTCATACTCAATGTAAACTAATAGTAATGAATGCAAATGACAGTGGTGCTCTCCAACTGGTGCTTTTTAATAAGAGGATGATGACTCAACATGAAAGTAAATGGATAGGCCCTTCGCAGAGGGAAGCAAGGATTTGTAGAGGTGCCAGAGCTCGGTTTTGAAATAGAGGTGAATAATATTTTGAGCGGTATACATTCATTGTTACACACATTATAGGCGGTTCCCAAACAGAATGATAAAGTTTATACTCCCCCTTCCACCAACAAGCATCAATCCATGGCTTGCTCGAAACAACGAGTGCCTCCAACTAACAAGAGTCCCAGGGGGAGTTTTGTTTGAAATTATTTTGATTTGATTTGCATAAAGTATGGGACTGGGCATCCCAGTGACCAGCCATTTTCTCGTGAGTGAGGAGCGGAGTCCACTCCTCTTGAGAATAACCCGCCTAACATGGAAGATACGGATAACCCTAGTTGATACATGAGCTATTAGAGCATACAAAACATGATATTTATTTGAAGGTTTAGAGTTTGGCACATACAAATTTACTTGGAACGACAGGTAGATACCGTATATAGGTAGGTATGGTGGACTCATATGGAATAACTTTGGGGTTTATGGAGTTGGATGCACAAGCAGTATTCTCGCTTAGTACAGGTGAAGGCTAGAAGAAGACTGAGAAGCGACCAGCTAGAGAGCGACAACAGTCATGAACATGCATTAAAATTAATCAACACCGAATGCAAGCATGAGTAGGATATAATCCACCATGAACATAACTATCGTGAAGGCTATGTTGATTTTGTTTCAACTACATGCGTGAACATGCGCCAAGTCAAGTCACTTAAATCATTCAGAGGAGGATACCACCCTATCATACCACATCACAACCATTTTAATAGCATGTTGGCACGCATGGTAAACCATTATAAGCTCCTAGCTAATCAAGCATGGCACAAGAAACTATGATCTCTAGTTGTCATTGCAAACATGTTTATTCATAATAGGCTGAATCAGGAACGATGAACTAATCATATTTACAAAAACAAGAGAGGTCGAGTTCATACCAGCTTTTCTTATCTCAGTCAGTCCATCATATATTGTCATAATTGCCTTTCACTTGCATGACCCAACGATGTGAATAATAATAATAGTGCGCGTGCATTAGACTAAGCTGGAATCTGCAATCATTCAATAAACAGGAGAAGACAAGGCAATATGGGCTCTTTTGTCAGATCAACAATAATGCATATAAGAGCCACTTCAACAATTTAATTATGGTCTTCTCCTATAGACCCCCAAAGAAAAGAAAAGAAATAAAACTATTTACACAGGAAAGCTCCCAACAAGCAAAAAGAAGAATAGGAAATCTTTTTGGGTTTTCTTTTTAATTACTACTACAAGCATGGAAATTAAAACTAGCTAAAAGCTACAACTAATTTTTTTGGTTTTTCTTAAGGTTTATTAAACACACAAGAAGAAAGCATAAAAAGGAAAATGAACTAACATGGATGATACAATGAAAAAGTATGAGCACTGACATCTAGCAATGAGTGTGTGAACATGAATGTAATGTCGGTGAGAAATACATACTTCCCCAAGCTTAGGCTTTTAGCCTAAGTTGGTCTATGGCCACGGCTGGCCTGGCGGATATTCATAATAATAGTTGGGGTCGTGCTGTGAAGAAGAAGACTCTGATTGCCACTGGTTGGCAATCATCTCCGGATCCTAATGGTAATTAGACTGTCGTGGAGGATCAACTTGTGGTTCCGACTCTCGCTCTGTGGCTGATGTAGGGTTTCGGTATGCGTGAATAGCCTCTAACGGAACAAGGTACTTACTGTTCGCGTCGATCGTGGAGGAAGGCGCTGAGGCCTGCATTCTCAGCCAATTCATAAAAATCTTCATAAATCCCGGCTGCTCTCAAGAAATCATCGGAAGGCCATTCGCACGATCGAACCTCGGCGGTGCGAGGCAGATTATATTTGGGCTTCTGTGTCTTTTCCTTCGAGCTTCGACTCGATGAGCCCCTCAAAAATCTCTTCATTATTTTCTAAAAAATTCTGAAATTTTTAGTAACTTCAAAATAAAAGTGAACAAAGCTCAATAACATTGATAGCAACTACTCCTACAAGTGCCTAGAGCCTATATCATGCATCAAAACTACTTGGAACCACATAAATTTGACATGCAAGCTCAAGAACATGGTCACCTAGGCAGCATAAATTTACAATGAATAAAGCACTGGAACAAAAACTAATTGGACCAATGGAGGAGTCACATACCAAGGAACAATCTCCCCAAGCAGTTTTGTGAGAGGTGCTTTGAGCAAGGAGATCGAAAATGGCTGCAAAATGAGCTTGGGCTCGGGTATGAACTGGATATTCGTGTTTGTGGGAGGAAGAAGAAGTGTGTGGGTGCAGAAATAAGTGGAGGAGGTCCACCATGGGCCCACGAGGCAGGGGGCGCCCTCCACCCTCGTGGCCAGGTGGATGACCCCCCTGTTGTGTTCTCAGTGCCAAATATTCTCAAATATTCTAGAAAAAATCATATTTAAATTTCAGGGCATTTGGAGAACTTTTATTTTCGGGGTATTTTTATATTGCACGGATAATCAGATAACAAACAGAAAAATACTTATTTTTATTTTATTTAATAAAAATAACAGAAAGTAAAAGGAGGGTACAGAGAGTTGTGCTTTCTAGCTTCAACCATCTCATGCTCATCAAAAGGAATCCACTAACAAGGTTGATCAAGTCTTGTTAACGAACTCATTCCGAATAACATGGAATCGGAGAAATTTCAAATAACACTATGTTACCTCAACGAGGATATGAACATCCCCAATAATAAGAATATCATATTTCTTCTTGACAGTAGGAAGAAGAAATTCAAAACCTCCAAATATAATCGATGAAAATTTTCCAATAGAGTTGATACTATGAACTTGAGGTTGTTTCCTCGGAAAGTGTACCGTATGCTAATTACCATTAACATGAAAAGTGACATTGCCTTTAGTGCAATCAATAACAGCCCCTGCAGTATTCAAAAAGGGTCTTCCAAGAATAATAGACATACTATCGTCCTCGGGAATATCAAGAATAACAAAGTCCGTTAAAATAGTAATGTTTGCAACTACAACAGGCACATCCTCACAAATACTGACAGGTATAACAGTTGATTTATCAGCCATTTGCAAAAATATTTCAGTAGGTGTCAACTTATTCAAATCAAGTCTACGATATAAATAGAGAGGCATAACACAAACACCGGCTCCAAGATCACATAAAGCAGTTTTAACATAGTTTCTTTTAATGGAGCATGGTATAGTGGGTACTCCTGGATCTCCAAGTTTCTTTGGTATTCCGCCCTTAAAAGTATAATTAGCAAGCATGGTGGAACTTCCAGCTTCCGGTATCTTTCTTTTATTAGTACAATTTATTTCATATACTTAGCATAAGGATTCATTTTAAGCATATCAGTTAATCACATACGCAAAAAGATAGGTCTAATCATTTTAGCAAAGCGCTCAAAATCCTCATTGTCCTTTTTCTTGGATGGTTTGGGAGGAAAATGCATGGGTTTCTGAACCCATGGTTCTCTTTCTTTACCATGTTTCCTAGCAACAAAGTCTTTCTTATCATAATGTTGATTCTTTGATTGTGGGTTATCAAGATCAACATTAGGTTCAATTTCTATATCATTATCATTACTAGGTTGAGCATCATCATGAACATTATCACTAATTTTAGGTTCATTACTAGATTGTGTTTCAGCATCAGAAATAGAAATATCATTTGGATTCTCAGGTGTTTCAGTAATAGGTTCACTAGAAGCATGCAAAGTCCTATCATTTTTCTTTTTCTTCCTTTTAGAAGGACTGGGTGCATCTATATTATTTCTCTAAGAATCTTGCTCAGTTCTCTTAGGGTGGCCTTCAGGATACAGAGGTTCCTGAGTCATTCTACCACCTCTAGTCATAACTCTAACAGCATTATCATTATTTTTACTATTCAATTCATTGAGCAAATCATTTTGAGATTTAAGTACTTGTTCTACTTGAGTAGTAACCATAGAAGCATATTTACTAATAAGTTTAAGTTCACCTTTGACATTAGCCATATAATCACCCAAGTGTTCAAGCATACCAGCACTGCGTTTTAATTGTCTACCAAAATAAGCATTGAAGTCTTCTTGCTTAGCCATAAATTTATCAAACTCATCTAAGCATGGGCTAGCAAATTTAGTAAACGAGATTTCAGCTTTATCATATCTATAGAGAGAATTTACCTTTACTACCTGTGTCGGGTTATCAAGACCATGAATTTCTTCAATAGGAGATGGATTAAGATCATATGTTTCTTCAACAGGCGGTAAATTAAGACCATGTATTTCTTCAATAGGAGGTAAATTCTTAACATCTTCAGCTTTAATACCTTTTTCTTTCATAGATTTCTTTGCCTCTTGCATATCTTCAGGACTGAGAAATAGAATACCCCTCTTCTTCGGAGTTGATTTAGGAATAGGCTCAGGAGCTGGCTCAGGAAGTGTCCAATTATTTTCATTTGTCAACATATTATTCAATAGAATCTCAGCTTCATTTGGTGTTCTTTCCCTAAAAACAGAACCAGCACAACTATCCAGGTAATCTCTGGAAGCATCGGTTAGTCCATTATAAAAGATATCAGGTATTTCATTTTTCTTAAGAGAATGATCAGGCAAAGCATTAAGTAATTGGAGAAGCCTCCCCCAAGCTTGTGGGAGACTCTCTTCTTCAATTTGCACAAAATTATATATATCCCTTAAAGCAGCTTGTTTCTTATGAGCATGGAAATATTTAGCAGAGAAGTAATAAGTCATATCCTGGGGACTACGCACACAACCAGGATCAAGAGAATTAAACCATATCTTAGCATCACCCATTAATGAGAACGGAAATATTTTAAGAATATAAAAGTAGCGAGTTCTCTCGTCATTAGTGAACAGGGTGGCTATATCATTTAATTTAGTAAGATGTGCCACAACAGTTTCAGATTCATAGCCATGAAAAGGATAAGATTCAACCAAAGTAATTATATCAGGATCAACAGAGAATTCATAATCCTTATCAGTAACAAATATAGGTGAAGTAGCAAAAGCAGGGTCAGGTTTCATTCTTGCATTAAGAGATTGTTGCTTCCATTTAGCTAATAGACTCTTGAGCTCGTATCTATCTTTGCAAGCTAAAATAGCTAAAGCAGCTTCTTTTTCAAAAACATAACCCTCAGGAATAACAGGTGATCCATTTTCATTAGAGGGAGAGTCTTCATCACCACTTTCATCAATATTATCAGTTTCAATATTTTCATTCTCTCTAACCCTAGCAAGTTGTTCATCAAGAAATTCACCAAGTGGAATAGTAGTATGAAGCATAAAAGTAGTTTCATCACAAGTGTCATGCATAGCAGAAGTGGCATCATCAATAACATGCGACATATCAGAACGAATAGCAGAAGCAGGTTTAGGTGTCGCAAACTTACTCAAAACAGAAGGTGAATCAAGTGTAGAGCTAGATGGCAGTTCCTTGCCTCCCCTCGTAGTTGAGGGATAAATTTTGGTTTTTGGATCTCTCAAGTTCTTCATAATGATAAGCAGATATAAATCCCAAGTGACTCAAAGAATAGAACTATGCTCCCTGGCAACGGCGCCAGAAATTAGTCTTGATAACCCACAAGTATAGGGGATCGCAACAGTTTTCAAGGGTAGAGTATTCAACCCAAATTTATTGATTCGACACAAGAGGAGCCAAAGAATATTCTCAAGTATTAGCAGCTGAGTTGTCAATTCAACCACACCTGGAAACTTAATATCTGCAGCAAAGTGTTTAGTAGCAAAGTAGTATGATAGTAGTGGTAACGGTAGCAAAAGGTAATGATAGCAAAAGTAATGTTTTTGGTATTTTGTAGTGATGATAGAAATAGCAACGGAAAAGTAAATAAGTGAAGAACAATATATGGAAAGCTCGTAGGCAATGGATCGGTGATATAGAATTATGCCGGATGCGGTTCAACATGTAACAGTCATAACCTAGGGTGACACAGAACTAGCTCCAATTCATCAATGTAATGTAGGCATGTATTCCGAATATAGTCATACATGCTTATGGAAAAGAACTTGCATGACATCTTTTGTCCTACCCTCCCGTGGCAGCGGGGTCCTAGCGGAAACTAAGGGATATTAAGGCCTCCTTTTAATAGAGTACCAGACCAAAGCATTAACACATAGTGAATACATAAACTCCTCAAACTACGGTCATCACCGGTAAGTATCCCGATTATTGTCACTTCGGGGTTAACGGATCATAACACATAATAGATGACTATAGACTTGCAAGATAGGATCAAGAACTCTCATATATTGATGAAAACATAATAGATTCAGATCTGAAATCATGGCACTCGGGCCCTAGTGACAAGTATTAAGCATAGCAAAGTCATAGCAACATCAATCTCAGAACATAGTGGATACTAGGGATCAAACCCTAATAAAACTAACTCGATTACATGATAAATCTCATCCAACCCATCACCGTCCAGCAAGCCTACGATGGAATTACTCACGCACGGCGGTGAGCATCATGAAATTGGTGATGGAGGAAGGTTGATGATGACGATGGCGACAGATTCCCCTCTCTGGAGCCCCGAACGGACTCCAGATCAGCCCTCCCGAGAGGTTTTAGGGCTTGGCGGCGGCTCCGTATCGTAAAACGCGATGAATCCTTCTTTCTGGTTTTTTTCTCCCCGAAACCAAATATATAGAGTTGGAGTTGAGGTCGGAGGAGCTCCAGGGGGGCACAAGGTAGGGGGCGCGCCCTAGGGGGGCAGGCGCGCCCCCCACCCTCGTGGCTAGGGTGTGGGCCCCCTGTTCTTCATTTTTTGCAAGAATTTTTTATTATTTCCAAATAGACGTTCCGTGAAGTTTTAGGTCATTCCGAGAACTTCTGTTTCTGCACATAAATAACACCATGGCAATTCTGCTGAAAGCAGCGTCAGTCCGGGTTAGTTCAATTCATATCATGCAAGTTAGAGTCCAAAACAAGGGCAAAAGTGTTTGGAAAAGTAGATACGACGGAGACGTATCATTGGCATAGATCAAGATTAGGATTTGTCACTCCGATTGTCGGAGAGGTATCTCTGGGCCCTCTCGGTAATGCACATCACTATAAGCCTTGCAAGCAATGCAACTAATGAGTTAGTTGCGGGATAGTGCATTACGAAACGAGTAAAGAGACTTGCCGGTAACGAAATTGAACTAGGTATTGGGATACCGACGATCGAATCTCGGGCAAGTAACATACCGATCACAAAGAGAACAATGTATAGTGTTATGCGGTTTGACCGATAAAGATCCTCGTAGAATATGTAGGAACCAATATGAGCATCCAGGTTCCGCTATTGGTTATTGACCGGAGACATGTCTCGGTCATGTCTACATAGTTCTCGAACCCGTGGGGTCCGTACGCTTAAAGTTCTGTGACGATCGGTTTTATGAGTTTATATGTTTTGATGTACCGAAGGTAGTTCGGAGTCCTGGATATGATCACGGACATGACGAGGAGTCTCGAAATGGTCGAGTCATAAATATTGATATATCGAAAGCCTACATTTGGACATCGGAAGAGTTCCGGGTAAAGTCGGAATTTTACTGTAGTACCGGAGGGGTTACCGGAACCCCCCGGGGGCTAATGGGCCTTGTTGGGCCATAAGGGAAAGAGAGAGGGGTCGGCCTAGGGCAGGCAGCGCGCCCCCTCCCTCTGGTCCGAATTGGACTAGGAGAGAGGGGGGCAACCCCTTTCCTTCTCTTTCTTCTCCTTCCTTTCCCCCTCCTAGTAGGAGTAGGAAGGAGTAGGATTCCTCCTCCTGGCATGCCAACAAGGGCCGGCCGGCCTCCCCCTTGCTCCTTTATATACAGGGGCAGGTGGGCACCTGTAGACACACAAGTTGATCACAAAGATCTCTCCCAACCGTGTGCGGTGCCCCCCTCCACCATAATCCACCTCAGTCATACTGTAGCGGTGTTTAGGCGAAGCTCTGCTGTGGTAGCTTCATCAACATCGTCACCACGCCGTCGTGCTGACGAAACTCTTCCCCGAGCTCTACTGGATTGTGAGTTCGCGGGACGTCACCGAGCTGAACGTGTGCTGAACATGGAGGTGCCGTACGTTCAGTACTGAGGGTTGGTCGATCGTGAAGACGTACGACTACATCAACCGCGTTGTCGTAACGCTTCCACTTAACGGTCTACGAGGGTATGTGGATGATACTCTCCCATCTCGTTGCTATGCATCACCATGATCCTGCGTGTGCGTTAAATTTTTTAAAATTACTACGTTCCTCAATAGGTGGGTCCCACAACTTACCCAAGCATGGAAATCAGGCTCTCTCTCTCTCACACACACGCACACCTCCCACCACCACCCTCACCTGACTACCGCGTCTGCATCCAGCGCCTGCTCCCTCGCCTACTGTCGCCGCCCTTCCAGTATGATTCTTGGTTCGATGGCTGGAGCAGTAGCCACCGTTGCACCAACCTTATACACATCCTCCCACTCTCTCATATGACCTTAATGTGCCCATCGCGCCAAATCCAACATTGATCTCTGCTTCTTCACCCCCCGCCTCATTTCCCACTCACTGTCAGATCCCGTCTTCCTAAGCTAGCACTGGATGAATTGATTTCATCCCCTCGACGAGCAGTGTATCGAGTCGTCATTTACTCCGCTCGGATGGGGTCTGGTGGCTCTCCTCTGGGCATCATGGTGTGCAGCTTCCTAGTGACAAGCTCGCCCATAAAGGCTATGACGACGACGACAGATGCGACGAGAAATATAGAGAAAATGGAAGGGGTTGTGATTTTGTTCGGATCATAGTTGACTCAGGTATGTTACCCGGGGTTCCACCAAGATGATGTGCCGTCTGTGTGGCATCAAAACAGGGTTCAGGATGCCGAGGTCTAAAAATCAAACAAAATTTAGTTTGTATGGTTTTACGAGTTTAGGGGGTAATTTGTTTCGGTTCGGAGTTCGGGGTTGTAATATGATATTTTCAAAGGGTTGGGGTAATGTGCGCTTTACTCTCACTCTTTTCGCTTGTACAATGAAGGTGGGAAATAAGTAATTAGTTTCGATGGTCGGGTCGGGATCGAAGGGTGCGACTACTTAAAGGGTGCCCCGGCGTGGGAGAGAGTTTGGAGGGCACAAGGCACACCATGGTTGCCGCATGGCGGCTTGCTAGCCCAGCGAGCATGATGTGTGATTTTTCTATGGTTTTTCCTTATTTATTTATTTTTGCGAGGGGAGTACTAAACTTCTCTAAGACGAAATATACTCCTGCCTGGTGATTTCAGAGATCAGGTGGCTCACCGCCCGTCTCTCTCTTTCGGTTCGTTCCTGCGCCTGGAACGACGAAACGAGGCGGAAGACAGAGCAGTCGAACGAAATTTGTATTTGTCTCCGCTGCTGAAGAACCAAAAGTCGTTTTCGTCGTCTGCGCCTCGGCGCAAAATGGAAAGCATCTGGCTGGGTCTGGGCGTCGATCGACACGCGCGGCCTGATGAGCAGAAACGTGTGCGTCCACAGCAGCCAGCAAAGCGGTCGCGCCGCCGCATGGGCAGCACTGCACAGCACAGCACAGCACAGCAGCTTGGGCTCTTCGGCCAGTTCTTCAAAGCCATTCGCACCAGAACCATCTCCGATCTCTCTCGTCGCCTCCTGCAAGGCAAGATGAGGTTCTGGTCTCTGCTCGCCGTGGCATGGCTGCCCGTTCTGCAGGTCCTCCTCGCCGGCGGCCTCGGCGCCTGCCTCGCGTCCAGCCGTTTCGACGTCCTCACCTCCGATGCTCGGAGGCACATAAACAAGGTCGTCACCACGCATCAATCAGCTACAGATTTGCAAGACATAACAGTGATTTCAATCCATTTATCTATCCATTTCTTTGTTTGATTCTGCAGGTTGTTTACATCGTGTTCGTCCCGTCGCTCGTCTTCTCGAGCTTGGCAGGCACCGTCACGCTCAAGGACATCATTTCCTGGTTCGATCGAATTATCTACCACTAGTAGAATATTTACCGGTAATTGCCTTTGGCTCCTAGGTGCATATGCACCCATTGTCGAAATCCAAATTCCGAGAAGTTAAAAAATTCGAAACAAAAATCCCGCGTGTATATCCGGACATTTTATGTGCGTTCACAAGGTTTCAGTGAAAAACGACGTTTTTTGTGGCTTGTGTGAAAAAGATAAAGAAATGCCTCGTGAATAGTTAGAATGAAGCATCAGAAATTGTCTTTTTTACACAAGCCACAAAAAACGTCGTTTTTCACCGAAACCTTGTGAACGCACATAAAATGTCCGGATATACACGCGGGATTTTTGTTTCGAATTTTTCAACTTCTAGGAATTTGGATTTCGACAATGGGTGCATATGCACCTAGGAGCCAAAACGCCACTCTCTTTATTTACATGGATTAATGAAAACTGTTCTACGTATTTGATTGCTCATTTCTGAACTTGATGATGAGTTAAGGTGGTTCATGCCAGTGAACATGGGCATCATATTCCTCATCGGAGCAACTCTCGGATGGCTGGCCGTCAAGGCCCTGAGGCCAGGAGCACATCTTCAGGGGCTTGTCATTTCTTGCAGCTCAGCAGGCACGTCGCCACTCACACTGAAATGGCGAATGTATTTCTTCAGTTTTCAGACTTTCTAAGCGAGCTTTTCTATGTGCTAACCTGCATGTACATTTTCAGGTAACTGGGGAACCATTCCTCTGATGATTGTCCCGGCGATTTGCAGCGAGGAGGACAGCCCCTTTGGTGATGCCGACACCTGCAACTCTCTCGGCCTCTCCTACGTCTCGCTGTCCATGGCGGTAAGCTCGTCGCCGCGCCTGAATAACTCCTCTGTCAGGACTGTCATGCATGGTGCATTTTGTATTCAGAAACGTTTCGTGCAGCTAGGGAATTTCTTTATCTGGACTCATAGCTACAGCGTCATGAAGAGATCTGCTCAGCTGTACAAGAAATGCGGTGATCCTACAACTAACTTGACGAAAGAAGAAAACTCGGGAGAAGCTGAAAATGGCAATCATGCGGCTTTTCTTCCCCTGTCGTCGGGGGAATTTCACGAGGATGTCGAGAGCGAGCCCGTAAGTAGTGCTAACAAATTCTTCAGTTGCCTGTGTGAGTGATGAACGAACCTTACATTTTCTGAATTTGGGTTGCAGGTCAGTTCTAGCTTGCCTGCCAACGATGTTGCTGCTAGCTTCATGCGCTGCTTAAGAAGAGCAAAGGATCTGCTGGTAGAGATACTGAATGAACTGTGGTCACCTCCCAGTGTTGCCGCGGTATGTGACTCTCTTTGCACCACAATGAGCACACAAATGAGCTCTGGAATTCGCATCCAACTGCTACCGCTCTGTAGCTCGTAGGGTTTACCGTCGGCGCGATCGACAAGCTGAGACCGCTCATTACGGAGGAAGACGCCCCTCTCCGAGTAGTCCAGGATACTGCCAAGTTACTAGCGTAGGTCCAGATTTATAGCATAGCAGCACTTGTCTTGGATCTTGCATCCTTTATATCCAACTGCTGCTGACTTCTCATGGATGACACGAGCAGAGATGCCGCCATACCATGCACCGTCCTCATACTTGGCGGAAACCTTACAAAAGGTGAAGTTCATTCTCTGTGAGACTTCCTCACAGTTTTCCCGGGTTGCGCATTTTTCCCATGCTCATGTTTGCAAAGATTCGCACGGCCAGGCAGAGGCAGGACGACGATGAAGCCCCTGGTGGTCGTATCGATCATCGCGATACGCTTCGTCATCCTCCCAGCGTGCGGAATCGGGGTGGTGAAGGCTGCCAGCGAGCTCGGGTTCCTGCCAAGATCGCCCCTGTACCGTTACGTTCTCCTGCTACAGTCCACGGTTCCCCCGGCCATGAGCATCGGTATGTCAACGTACCACGGTAGCCTGCTCTTAGATGCCAGTGTTCTGAGTTGTTGGCTCCTCTGGTATTGCAGGGACGATAGCTCAGCTGTTTGATGTTGGGGAAGAGGAGTGCTCCATCGTCTTCCTCTGGACGCACCTGGTTGCATCTGGTCGACGGTGTTCATGTCACTCGTGTCCTGAGGATCTCTTCAGCAAGAAAATCTTGCACCAGCATATTTGTACAAATGTGTTTCAAGCATTGTCAAGTGATAACACAAATAAGATCTGCCCAGAGATGAGCAACTGACAAGGGGAACACAGCAGGTCATGCTAGATTTTTAGCATCAATAAAGAGAGATTTTTACAACTCTGTGAAGAGCAATTCCAGGCTGATTTGACAATATCATAAGATCACCAATGTTTGTTGAATTAAAGAATGGACCTAGTACACTGTTGTAGCGGAAAAAGGGTGAATGCACTAATGTTACAATTCAATCATACATTTGTTGTTCATATGAGGGTGAGCTGCAGCTTGGGGCGGTGGGGCTGAGGCTCCACCACTTCCATATGGATCATAACACTCTGCAACACAGCATAGCTTATGTTTGTTCCAGGCTTGGTTACTTTCTGGTGAACCTCGTCTACTACCCAGTCAGCCCCTTTGTCTCCCTTCGCCGTAAGATAGATGGGCCCTTCTATGCCAAACCTGTTGCGAAAAAGTACCGAATGAGAACAAGAAAGGCGCTAGCTAATGCATACCCATCGCAGAGGATGCTGGAATTGAAGAACTATTATTTGGAAGTATTTGGAAAAATTAAAACTCCAGATTGAGAACAAGGAATAACACAGGGCATGTTTGGTTCGTTTCCCTGCAGACTTAAATTATCCCTGGTAGGACCATGACATGTGGGCCCCACGTAGCACCAAATATTTATCGGCTCCAAATTAGTATATGGATATCGATTTGTTGATCCCATCATAAGAAATTCGAAGGTGCAAACAGATTGCAAATCACCCGCCAGGTTTAGATGATACCGCAATAAATGAAGCTGGATGGATGCCTAGTCAATCAAATCAATGTGCCAGCCATAGTTTCCCACATCATCTTGGCATGCAGCAAAATTGCTGGCCACATTTTGTATCAGTTTTTACACGCCTAGAAACTGGGAAACTTCTGTACGGCATTTTGGGGTGCATTACCAGATACAGAAAGCAAGTAAATCCTAGCCTGCTAGCTAATCTCCATAACCATTACTAATTTTTGGCTTCACTGACGAGGGGTAGGGAACCAAAATGCACCATAGTGTGTCAACCAAATGCTCGAATATCTTAATACTTATTAAACTACAAACAATTAGAACCAACTAATTTTTTTAAGCAGACCTGCCATCTCAGATTTCTAAGAACAACACAGTGACCAGAAACAAGATTGAAGCTCAGTATCCATGCAATAGCAATTGGCAGATCCTAGATTGGGTTGCTTCAGGTCCATCAATAAGTTGGTACTAATTTAATTTAAGATGACTGATCAGGACTTTGCTGGGGTGTGATCTTTTATACTTGTGACTTCTGAGCAGGACGTTCATTATTAGTCTAACTTGGCAAATAATTGAGAAGGTGGGAGAGAGGAGGAGGGGAAGCGGGGCTGTGGAGAGAGATCCATACTTTGGGACGAAGACTATGAAACCATTTGCCTTGATCTTTACTATTCTAGCTTCAGTATCCACGGGCCTGCACAGTTAAAAGTGTAGAGCAGTATCAATGATCCTAACTATGGTCACTCAGATGATATATGTACTCCACGAACAGACTTGAGCCATTTCTTACTATCCTCGTCTTAAGAACATACTATCTACTGTAACTTATAAATAAAAGAGCCATTGACAATTAAAATGTACCTTGTCCTGAAATATATGAGAGTGTGGAGCTCAACCGATGCTCTGCTTGCCATTTGGGCATTTCGGTGCCTATAATTCAAGTCTGACATGATAATAATGTCAGTATCAAATCTTGCAAAACATATAAAGACCCACTTCAGTAGTGCATTGGATCACTCACTGTCGGCGATGCCTGTGAGTTGTGGACCATCCTGGAAGACTGGTGGAAGTTTCGCAATATCTAGAGCAGCAGCTAGCAACCTATGCACCACAACATCTGCAATCGGAAAGATGTAGAATCAGACACCAATCTCACATTTCATAGGTTTCCTCCTCTTCTTTCTTCTACATTTTAACTTAGTCCACAGAATATACAACGTGTTACAAACAACTTTCACTATGTACAAAAGGTGCATGAAAATAGTTATTCCAACTGAACTTCCCAACTAAACTAATTAGCTCATAGCCGGAGAAAGTAACATGGATAAATACTTGCTATGTCCAACAATCATCAGTCGAATTCAGGTAATATCGTTGAGCATCAAAGCACCTATCGGTGAAGAAAAACTAACCTGCGTATCTGCGAATAGGAGAAGTGAAATGAGTATACAGAGCAGATGCAAGCCCATAATGATAATACTCAGACAAGCTCAAATCTCCACTGCAAAAGTAAACTGCCTGTGTATTGCAAGAATAAAGTTATATAGATATAGTTGAAATCAGTAAGTCAGGATATTTTGAACTTCAAAACTGCTATCATACTTGTGTCATGCATCTAGTTGCCAAAATCCGGATAAGCTTGTTGAAGTACGGGTCATCTCTCTGCATGTGAAGCATTAACGGCAGGTGAGATAATGCTCCAAACAAATATTACCCAGCTACATAGGACTGTCACCTAAATGTGGTTACACCGTAGAATAAAATAATACAGGTCATTCTCACCTTCGCATTATCAAGTGATTCAGCTAATGCTTTTGAGGATGATACGTCTAGACTTAGGCCAACAGAGGAGGCAGTACGGAGTAATGGCTCAAGCATCTCCTTTGTTGGACTAGGATGACGCCTGATGCCAATCAGAGAAAAATTAGCATGCTCAGAAAAGGTAATTTAAATGATACAGCAGCTGTAGGAAAGAACTGGTACATTCTTTGAAATTGTTGCATAAATAGTGTAAGAAGATGGCAGTCACAAATAAGTTCTTAAACCATCCTTGGCAAGGACAAACTAGTCAACGGCTGAATGTATTTTGTTTACAGCTGCCAATATGTGCCAGATGGAAAATATTGTACGAATATCGAGAATTAGTTCATGAGCAATCATATAAATGCAACTTGGTAACATCAGGAGACTCCACAATCACATACATAATATTTTGGCATCCTACCTCATTGGACTAAACTCTCCTGTGCTATTGGTTATTTTATGATGGCGTCTAAGCAACTTTATCTCTATAAACTTGAATGAACAGGTCGACAGGCCAAAAATGTATTCAATTATGAATAAGACATGATCAATATTTTCAAAGGGTTCTCCTAGAAATTCAGATATACTTGGATGCACTACCAGAGTACCTTAATCTGATCCGAATGTGACAAAATAAAAAATAACAGAGCAAATGTGTACCGTAGCAATGAACACAAGGGGTAGTGCTGCAAAATCTTCTCAGCAACAGAAACATTTGCTGCCAACATAAACTCTTCAATCATTTGGTTTGCCTCACGAATTTGATATATTCCTGTTGAACTTGAGTGTAAGTATTTCATCTATAGAAGTATAGAAATAGTACAGGAGTCAGGTTTACAAATCTGAATACCTATGTCAAGGGGATCATGAGTTTCACTGTCAATTTCGAATTTAACTTCTGCTGAAGCAAGAGTCAGGGCCCCTCTTTCGCAACGTCGATTTCTCATTATCTACATAAGCATTCAAAACATAAGCTTAATAATAATACTCAGTAGTACATGGTAACAGACAAGAATATTTATTGCAGACCGAGATATGGTACAAGAACAAACCTTTGCTAATGAATTTAAGTTCCGCAAGTCTACAGTCAGTGGATCGACCAAACGGCTGGAAATTTCAAGGAATGAAACGATCAATTTTATGACAATGTTTTTGGCCTGCTAGACCAACAAAAAATTGTATCTCTGCATATAAGTAATGCAATCTGAGACAGCTGAATGCCATAAAGCACCTGTCATCCATTCTTGCTTGGGCTTCCACATAAGACATTGCAGCACAAGACTTTATAACACTCTTTGTGTATCTTGAAGATATGATATCAGCATCAGGTGTCATTTCCTGCACACATGACATTCCAAAAATTCCAAAGCACCAGGATACAAGAATTAGCATATACTCATTTAAAGGGACAGATGTAATCACTTCAAAACGGACGAGGATGAACAGAAGAAATGCCAAAGGCAGATGACGATAATACTCTGTCTGTGATACCACGGGATAAAAAAAATGCCAAGCTATTGCCCTAATCCAACATGCAGGCATATTGTATGACTTGGATCTAACAAGTTAGTAACTTTCTAAGCACACCGCACTCTGCACTCATGAGTCTCGGAGAAGATTTTTGTTTGAGGAAAATGGCATTAGCGCAGATTACACATAAAGTGCAGTTTGCAAGAATAAATTATATATATGACCAAAAGGCTAGGGTGTATTGACAAATGATCCAAATCACTTGTGGAAAAGCTTAGTGAAAGTTGTGCAAAAATAATTCATTGCATTTGAGCTTGAATATAGTATGGACTCTGAGATCATAGAGCTAGTAGGACACAAGGACTATGGACAGCCTCCACACAACAAACCTTTTTCGATAAGAGCAAAAACTTAATGACCACATTTATATATCCTCGTACATCAGATAAATTGACATCACAAAAACACAATTAGACTCACCCAAATGACGGAGAATGCCAGCCTCTCAACATCAGCACGAAGGGAACAAACATCTAGAAAACAACAAAATTCAGAAAGAAAGAAAAATGAGTCACTTCTGCCCATACATATTAACATTAAGGTGAGTATTATCAAATTCAATGCAATGCTTTGGCGCAGTTGATTCAGTAATCAGTAATTCAGTGTGCATGCCATATAAATGAAGGCAATACCTTCAGTTAGAGGCTTCGGCAGCATGTCAATTCGTTGTCCAACAAGATAAACAGAAGTTGCCCTTTGAGAGGCCTCCTCATCAAGAGGGGTACCAGGATGGACAAAATTAGTGACATCAGCAATATCTGGTCAGTCCAAGTCAAGAACTGCAAATCTCCACATCAATAGCAACAGCATAAAACAAAATAGGAAAGAAACACATCCCATATATATCCTGTCGACAACATACAGCTGTCGATACCCAAGGTCAAGAGCAGAGATAAAATAGTTTGAACCCTGGACACAAGAACTAGCATAACAAAAAAAATGCAAAAATAGTCAATTATCACACCAGCAATGCTCAGGGCACTTGGCCACTCGCAATGGTTTGTATCTATTGGTGAGAGAATGCATTAAACGAATGTATAGATAAAACCATCCCAATTTAAATGTGCTGTATCTAAATTGGTCATATACTTCAGCATTAAATCAACATTGTTGTTCTCAAATTAGTGGCATCTAGTATGAGATACAACCTGCATCTCTCTCTTCATTAACTGCCCCACCACCTAATCTTTAGTCCAAATTGACAATGCCACATGAACCACTGTGAATGCCCCCAAACCAATTTTTCATGAGGAAAGTATTTCTGGGAATTGGCATTCCTATTGAAATTGAGCAATCCGCGCACCAAGAGTAATGATCTATCAACCAAAAGGATTTAGGAATTGAGTTTGTTCCAAGCAAGAGCATATAGAACAAAATCACATGATTTGGTTCTTTCGTTATAACTAAACAATCAAGCTTATGTGATGAGCTCAAACCCAGGTAGATGCAACAGATCCTACTCACAATTTATGAAAGCTATCGTGGAGTAAAAAAAATGGAAATTAGATGGCAAATATTAACTCAAATGTAAAGTACAAGTTAAAAATTGAAGAGAACAAGATTAACATCCATTGCAGACTTGAACTGCATACTAGAA
The DNA here is from genome assembly GCF_018294505.1 of Triticum aestivum. Classification (NCBI taxonomy): domain Eukaryota; kingdom Viridiplantae; phylum Streptophyta; class Magnoliopsida; order Poales; family Poaceae; genus Triticum; species Triticum aestivum. The sequence continues at coordinate 664,871,548 of NC_057806.1, forward strand.
GGTAAACTGATAAAGGATACGAACTCCAACTTCAAAATTCCCATTTGGAAGCGGTGTGCAATGTAGTGCATCATCAATATCCCTACAACCTAAATAGCAGTTTAATGGTAAGAATGCAATTCAACTGCAAAAGAACAGGGTACACTTATCATGATTAACTTACCAGGTGGATCCACACTAAAAACTCTCACATGCCGCAAGTCTTGCCTATTAGGATTAGCCACATCCTCAGGTGACAATGTCCAAGGCAAAGGCGGCAAACAAGCAAGGACTTGTGTAGAGAAAGGTCTTGTGTTAATATCATTCTCTATTAGGACAACCTGTATTATGTGTATATCAGTTAGCATGCTAGCATCAAATGCATTCATCTATCAATCATTAGCATGCAGCAACTAACTGGATTACACAGGCTGGACTACAGCTCCTACAAAGTGATGTGATAAAAATTAGGTATACAAGCTTGCCTCTGTTTCAGTTTCTTTATCGCCAATATCTCCTATAGTCCGCACATAGTGTCCTGATGGGTATCGAGACATGACATCCCATGAATCAACTGCAACGATAATCCTTTTATTTAAAAGATTCCCAAGTTGTCTAGTTTGAATCCGAATCTTAGGAATTCTTCGATCTTTTGACACAAAGAGAGCATGAGCAACGCCCCCGCTACCAGCAGGCATGGGCATTGGCTCCAATGATCCACAATACCTGCAGTATACAAGTATTTCATTTTTATGCATCAATACACAAAAACAACTGAAGTTGCAATATAAACTAAATAGTTTGCTGGATGGAACAAGTATTAGCATAATCTTGGCAACATACAAATAGTGATGTCATGTCTAACCAACCAAAGATTGTAAGAAATGCCTGAAATATTGAAACCTTCTTTTTTTGCGAAATATTGAAACCAACATGTGTGAAGTAGCAGGGCAGATATGCTGTCAACATACAGCATGCAGGCATATAGACGTAAAAACACGAGCAGGATATATCCTTCTGGGTTGATATTTCACATTGACTGAATGAATTGTGCATATTCTGATGTCATCTTTACATATCAGGAGATCATAATTAGATAAATATCATTCAGATCATATAGAACTCACGAATTCCAATTCCGCTTGATGATACCAACAACACGCCCAACTGGACGACTGGGGACAGAAGCAGCTGATGATCCAACTGTTGATTGCATGGAATTTGTGTTTCGTGGAGCATCATCAGCACTATTTGGAACCAACCGGACATCATCTTCATTATCATCTTCTGAAATAATAGAAACATCCATCAGATAAGAAAAATGAGATGCATCAAAAAATGAACAACATACCATCATCATCAGCAATAAATGACTTCGAATCATGCCACTGGTCCTGTGGCAAGAGTTCTACAGCAACTATATCTCCGTCAAAGGACCTGTTCATATTTGAACTCCCACGGATAATAATCTCATCCCCAATGCTCTCACTACCGACATATGCTTCAAATGGATTGTAACGATTAACTCGAAGCTTCCCTTGATGATAAATTCCACAGCGCAGACCAGATGTAATTTCCGACATAGGTTTATGCTGCAATAATATCAAGGTAGCATATATTATATTTGACACTAGGTGGTTATTGTAGCAAGAACGTGCAGATGAAAATTGCATAGTTAATACTAGCTTGGTATATACCTCATTGTAAACTATTTTCCTTTTGGATGGTCTAAGATCTTCTACATCTTCCATGGCAACATCTCCGCTACTTGGGACAACCACCAAATCGAGCAAACCAGGCTGCGCAAGCGATCGTACATATGACTCAACTGGAACCAGAAATAGTTTGTGAGGCAACCATAAAATCATTCATGCAGTATTGTAAAGGATTCAGCTATGAATTTCATGTAACAGACTATCCAACTAGCACCTGTCTCTGCGTTTAGGCCTTCTTCAGTAGCTTTCCGTTTGTTATCTCTATCATTTGTGACCAGCAACACTTTGGCACTGTCACCGAGGTGACTCTGGTACCAACGAGCAGCAACACGGATTGCTGAATAGAGAAGAAGTGGCGAGTAAAGAGCAGAGCATACATAAAGTGTACATAGAATAACTGGAAATGGGATATACTGTACATAAATATAATTAAGCAACTCGGTACCTCTATCATTACGATCATTTGGGCTCTCTCCAACCATCTCCTTGACATAAGTATCCCTGTATGTTTTTCAGTAAATGAGTAATCCTAACCATGTGAACAGGGAAGAATAACATCGCTGATGCTAAGGAGATGCAAGTTCTAATGTCTAATGGGACAAAAGCAGAATTACTAATTAGTTGCAGATAAGTACTTCGTTTGTAGTGCAACGTGCAGAGAAATTTTGCCAATGCAAACTGCAAATAATGTTCAAGTTCAGGTCTAAGCGCCATACATGCCAAAGATAACTGCCGTTGGGAGTGAACAACTGAACACCACTTGAACACAGTTTTAGGGAAGACAAAATCAACTTGGCCCAGTTTAAATAATTTACTGCAAGTCAGCTTAGTTACCCTAAGATATGTGGCCAGAGATTCAGGGCAGATGCACAATTCAGGGCAGATGCATAGCTCAAAAAAAACAGAGCAGATGCAGGAGTGATATCAGTAGCTTATTCCTTGAGCTTTACTTGATTTTCTCACTCAGTAACAAACTATAGTTTCATAGCTACGTGGTTTGTCTGCACCACCCCATCGACTAGAAATCTCAACGAATTCTGCTTTAGATAGGAAGAAAGCAAATATACCAGAGCCTAAACTCACGCCTACTGACCAATCAAAACAACCATGGAGAACCAATTCAGGCGTACCTGTGGTGCTCGTTGGTGAACACGAAGAACCTCCGAGCCGTGTTGGTGCACAGGGTCTTGAGCCTGTTGTACACGGAGAGGTTCTTATTCTTCACTTCGTCCAGCACCACCGACAGCACCACGACATCTTCAATCGCCGGATTCTCCAACAAATCGATCTGCAGCAACCGCACGGAGCATCAGCAATCGGAACCCCCGACCCCCTACAAGGCACGCTAAATACGAGACCAGAGGTGGGAGCAGGAAAGGCAGGGGCACCTGGTGGAGCACGACGTTGGTGTCGACGACGAGGATGGCGGCGGCGTCGGCGTTGAGGCGGCGGGCGGCCGCGTCGCAGGAGGAGCAGGAGAAGGCGCCGCAGGGGATGTCGTCGCGGAGGTAGTGCTCCCGGACCACCTGCGCAGACGGGGGGAAGGGGTTAGCTAGGGTTTCGGCGGGGCCTCGGCGAGGCGGAGGTTGTGGTGCCGAGCGGCGACCTTGACGACGCGGCCCTGCTTCGTCTTCTTCACGAAGGACTTGCTCTGCAGCATGTTGGCGAGCTCGACGGGGCGCGGGGCAGCGGCGGCGGCGGGGGGCGCGGGGAAGGGGGGTCGGGGCAGACCTTCGGCGGCGAATGGCGGCGGAGGCGGTGGAGGAGTACAGGGGTTTAATAGGTTTGGTGCGTGCCGTGGTCGGCAAAAGAGCCTGGGTCTGCGTTTAGGTTCGGGTTCTCGATTCGAGTCTGAGGTCAGTCATAGGATTTTCGTAGCAGTTGTGCCTAATTTGAAAAAAACTTCAGATCTGCCTAATTCGAGTCTGAGGTCTGCGTTTGGATCTCAAGTTATTTTATATTAAAAAAAACTTCAGATCCATTTTTTGAAAAACTTTCAATCTGTTTATATTCAATCAAGGCAGTACAACGAACATCGGAAAGAATAAAAATTACATCCAGATTCGAGTAGGAGGATTTTCTTAGGAATTCTACACAATTTGAATCTCAGGTTATTTTATAAAAAAAGAAAACTTCAAATCTATGTATCACACATCATGGCAGTACGCAAATTAATTTATGGTTGAATGGTCAGGAGAACAGTGATATCATCAGCCCACCAGAGTTCAGTGCTAGACTTGAGACTATTGTTCGCATTATTCCTGGCTTTATTTCAGGTTTCTGACGATATTCGTTCAGTGGGAGAAGATGTTCCCGTTCAGTCTCTTGGGGGTGCTCATAAAGTTAGGGTGTGCATCCGTGCGTTTATAGAGGTGAGTGTATACTCGTATATGTGAACAACTTCAATTATACTGTTTTCAAAAAATATATAACAGATGCACTCGATGACTATGCCTAAATTATATCCTGACGTTCACCCCGATGAATAAAAATAAACCTCTATAATTTGCAAAAAAATAAATCCAAACAAATTTTCTATGAATACATTTATGTTTCATAGAAGTCTCAAGTTAAGGTCAAATTGAAGGAAATATGCCCTAGAGGCAATAATAAAGTTATTATTTATTTCCTTATTTTATGATAAATGTTTATTATTCATGCTAGAATTGTATTAACCGGAAACATAATACATGTGTGAATACATAGACAAACAAAGTGTCACTAGTATGCCTCTACTTGACTAGCTCGTTAATCAAAGATGGTTACGTTTCCTAACCATGAACAATGAGTTGTTATTTGATTAACGAGGTCACATCATTAGTAGAATGATCTGATTGACATGACCCATTCTATTAGCTTAGCACCCGATCGTTTAGTATGTTGCTATTGCTTTCTTCATGACTTATACATGTTCCTATGACTATGAGATTATGCAACTCCCGTTTACCGGAGGAACACTTTGGGTACTACCAAACGTCACAACGTAACTGGGTGATTATAAAGGAGTACTACAGGTGTCTCCAATGGTCGATGTTGGGTTGGCGTATTTCGAGATTAGGATTTGTCACTCCGATTGTCGGAGAGGTATCTCTGGGCCCTCTCGGTAATACACATCACATAAGCCTTGCAAGCATTACAACTAATATGTTAGTTGTGAGATGATGTATTACGGAACGAGTAAAGAGACTTGCCGGTAACGAGATTGAACTAGGTATTGGATACCGACGATCGAATCTCGGGCAAGTAACATACCGATGACAAAGGGAACAACGTATGTTGTTATGCGGTCTGACCGATAAAGATCTTCGTAGAATATGTAGGAGCCAATATGGGCATCCAGGTCCCGCTATTGGTTATTTACCGGAGATGTGTCTCGGTCATGTCTACATTGTTCTCGAACCCGTAGGGTCCGCACGCTTAAGGTTACGATGACAGTTATATTATGAGTTTATGCATTTTGATGTACCGAAGGTTGTTCGGAGTCCCGGATGTGATCACGGACATGACGAGGAGTCTCAAAATGGTCGAGACGTAAAGATTGATATATTGGAAGCCTATGTTTGGACATCGGAAGTGTTCCGGGTGAAATCGGGATTTTACCGGGTTACCGGGAGGGTTACCGGAACCCCCCGGGAGCCATATGGGCCTTCATGGGCCTTAGTGGAAAGGAGAAAGGGGCAGCCCAAGGTGGCTGCGCCTCTTCCCCCTCCCCTAGTCCTATTAGGACTAGGAGAAGGTGGCCGGCCCCCCTCTCTCCCTTCCCCTCCGAGGAATCCTAGTTGGACTAGGATTGGGGGGAGAAATCCTACTCCCAGAGGGAGTAGGACTCTCCTGCGCCTCCCTCTATGGCCGGCCAGCCTCCCCCCCTCTACTCCTTTATATACGGAGGCAGGGGCACCTCTAAACACACAAGTTGACACAAGTTGATCCACGTGATCGATTCCTTAGCCGTGTGCGGTGCCCCCTGCCACCATATTCCTCGATAATACTGTAGCGGAGTTTAGGCGAAGCCCTGCTGCTGTAGTTCATCAAGATCGTCACCACGCCGTCGTGCTGACGAAACTCTTCCCCGACACTTTGCTGGATCGGAGTCCGGGGATCATCATCGAGCTGAACGTGTGCTCGAACTCGGAGGTGCCGTAGTTTCGGTGCTTGATCGGTTGGATCGTGAAGACGTACGACTACTTCCTCTACGTCGTGTCATCGCTTCCGCAGTCGGTCTGCTTTGGGTACGTAGACAACACTCTCCTCTCGTTGCTATGCATCACATGATCCTGTGTGCGCGTAGGAAAATTTTTGAAATTACTACGAAACCCAACAGTGGCATCCGAGCCTAGGTTATTTATGTTGATGTTATATGCACGAGTAGAACACAAGTGAGTTGTGGACGATACAAGTCATACTGCCTACCAGCATGTCATACTTTGGTTCGGCGGTATTGTTGGACGAGACGACCCGGACCAACCTTACGCGTACGCTTACGCGAGACCGGTTCCCTCGACGTGCTTTGCACAGAGATGGCTTGCGGGCGACTGCCTCTCCAACTTTAGTTGAACCAAGTATGGCTACGCCCGGTCCTTGCGAAGGTTAAAACGGAGTCTATTTGACAAACTATCGTTGTGGTTTTGATGCGTAGGTGAGATTGGTTCTTACTTAAGCCCGTAGCAGCCACGTAAAACATGCAACAACAAAGTAGAGGACGTCTAACTTGTTTTTGCAGGGCATGTTGTGATGTGATATGGTCAAGGCATGATGCTGAATTTTATTGTATGAGATGATCATGTTTTGTAACCAAGTTATCGGCAACTGGCAGGAGCCATATGGTTGTCGCTTTATTGTATGCAATGCAATCGCGATGTAATGCTTTACTTTATTACTAAACGGTAGTGATAGTCGTGGAAGCATAAGATTGGCGAGACGACAACGATGCTACGATGGAGATCAAGGTGTCGCGCCGGTGACGATGGTGATCATGACGGTGCTTCGGAGATGGAGATCACAAGCACAAGATGATGATGGCCATATCATATCACTTATATTGATTGCATGTGATGTTTATCTTTTTATGCATCTTATCTTGCTTTGATTGACGGTAGCATTATAAGATGATCTCTCACTAAAATTATCAAGAAGTGTTCTCCCTGAGTATGCACCGTTGCAAAAGTTCTTCGTGCTGAGACACCACGTGATGATCGGGTGTGATAGGCTCTACGTTCAAATACAACGGGTGCAAAACAGTTGCGCACGCAGAATACTCAGGTTAAACTTGACGAGCCTAGCATATGCAGATATGGCCTCGGAACACGGAGACCGAAAGGTCGAGCGTGAATCATATAGTAGATATGATCAACATAATGATGTTCACCGATGAAACTACTCCATCTCACGTGATGATCGGACATGGTTTAGTTGATTTGGATCACGTGATCACTTAGAGGATTAGAGGGATGTCTATCTAAGTGGGAGTTCTTAAGTAATATGATTAAATTGAACTTAAATTTATCATGAACTTAGTCCTGGTAGTATTTTGCAAATCATGTTGTAGATCAATAGCTCGCGTTGTTGCTTCCCTGTGTTTATTTTGATATGTTCCTAGAGAAAATTATGTTGAAAGATGTTAGTAGCAATGATGCGGATTGGATCCGTGATCTGAGGTTTATCCTCATTGCTGCACAGAAGAATTATGTCCTTGATGCACCGCTAGGTGACGGACCTATTGCAGGAGCAGATGCAGACGTTATGAACGTTTGGCTAGCTCAATATGATGACTACTTGATAGTTTAAGTGCACCATGCTTAACGGCTTAGAATCGGGACTTCAAAGATGTTTTGAACATCATGGACCATATGAGATGTTCCAGTAATTGAAGTTAATATTTCAAGCAAATACCCGAGTTGAGAGATGTGAAGTCTCCAACAAGTTCTATAGATAAAAGATGGAGGAGAATCGCTCAACTAGTGAGCATGTGCTCAGATTGTCTGGGTACTTCAATTGCTTGAAGCAAGTGGGAGTTAATCTTCCAGATAAGATAGTGATTGACAGAATTCTCTAGTCACCATCACTAAGTTACTGAACTTCATGATGAACTATAGTATGCAAGGGATGACGAAAACGATTCCCGAGCTCTTCGTGATATTGAAATCGACGAAGGTAGAAATCAAGAAAGAACATCAAGTGTTGATGATTGACAAGACCACTAGTTTCAAGAAAAGGGCAAAGGGAAGAAGGGGAACTTCAAGAAGAACAGCAAGCAAGTTGCTGCTCAAGTGAAGAAGCCCAAGTCTGGTCCTAAGCCTGAGACTAAGTGCTTCTACTGCAAAGGGACTGGTCACTGGAAGCGGATCTACCCCAAGTGATTGGCGGAAAAGAAGGATGGCAAAGTGAACATAAGTATATTTGATATACATGTTATTGATGTGTACTTTACTAGTGTTTATAGCAACCCCTCAGTATTTGATACTAGTTCAGCTGCTAAGATTAGTAACTCAAAACGGGAGTTGCAGAATAAACAGAGACTAGTTAAGGGTGAAGTGACGATGTATGTTGGAAGTGGTTCCAAGATTGATATGATCATCATCGCACACTCCCTATTCTTTCGGGATTAGTGTTGAACCTAAATAAATGTTATTTGGTGTTTGCGTTGAGCATGAATATGATTTGATCATGTTTATTGCAATACGGTTATTCATTTAAGTAAGAGAATAAACTGTTGTTCTATTTACTTGAATAAAACCTTATATGGTTACACACCCAATGAAAATGGTTCATTGGATCTCGATCGTAGTGATACACATATTCATAATATTGATGCCAAAAGATGCAAAGTTAATAATGATAGTGCAACTTATTTGTGGCACTGCCGTTTGGGTCATATCGGTGTAAAGCGCATGAAGAAACTCCATAAAGATGGATTTTCGGAATCACTTGGTTATGAATCATTTGATGCTTGCGAACCGTGCCTTTTGGGCAAGATGACTAAAACCCCGTTATTCGGAACAATGGAACGAGTTACTGACTTGTTGGAAATAATACATACCGATGTATGCGATCCAATGAGTGCTGTTGCTCGTGGCAAGCATCGTTGTTTTCTGATCTTCACAGATGATTTGAGCAGATATGAGTATATCTACTTGATGAAACATAAGTTTGAAATAGTTGAAAGGTTTAAAGAATTTCAGAGTGAAGTGGAAAAATCGTCGTAACAAGAAAATAAAGTTTCTGTGATCTGATCGCGGAGACTAATATTTGAGTTACGAGTTTGGTCTTCAATTAAAACAATGTGGAATAGTTTCACAGCTCACGCCACCTGGAACACCACATCGTTATGGTGTGTCCGAACGTCGTAACCGCACTTTATTTGATATGGTGCGATCTATGATATCTCTTTACCACTATCGTTTTGGGGTTATGCATTAGAGACAGCTGCATTCACGTTTTAAAATAGGGCACCATCTAAATCCGTTGAGACGACACTGTATGAACTATTGTTTAGCAGTAAACCTAAGCTGTTGTTTCTTAAAGTTTGGGGCTGCGATGCTTATGTGAAAAAGTTTCATCCTGATAAGCTCGAACCCAAATCGAAGAAGTGCGTCTTCATAGAATACCCAAAGGAAATTGTTGGGTACACCTTCTATCACAGATCCGAAGGCAAAACATTCGTTGCTAATAATGGATCCTTTCTAGAGAAGGAGTTTCTCTCGAAAGAAGTGAATGGGAGGAAAGTAGAACTTGACGAGGTAACTGTACCTGCTCCCTTACTGGAAAGTAGTTCATCACAGAAATCTGTTCCTGTGACTACTACACCAATTAGTGAGGAAGCTAATGATGATGATCATGTAACTTCAGATCAAGTTACTACCGAATATCGTAGCTAAACCAGAGTGAGATCCGCACCAGAGTGGTACGGTAATCCTGTTCTGGAAGTCATGTTACTAGACCATGATAAACCTACGAACTATGAGAAAGCGATGATGAGCCCAGATTCCGCGAAATGGCTTGAGACCGTGAAATCTGAGATTGGATCCATGTATGAAAACAAAGTGTGGACTTTGGTGGAGTTGCCCGTTGATCGGCAAGCCATATTGTATAAATAGATCTTTAAGAGGAAGACGGACGTTGATAGTAGTGTTACTATCTACAAAGCTCGACTTGTCGCAGAAGAGTTTTCGACAAGTTCAAGGTGTTGACTACAATGAGATTTTCTCAACTGTAGCGATGCTTAAGTCTGTCCGAATCATGTTAGCAATTGCCACATTTTATGAAATCTGGCAAATGGATGTCAAAACTGCATTCCTTAATGGTTTTCTTAAAGAAGAGTTGTATATGATGCAACCAGAAGGTTTTGTCAATCCTAAAGGTGTTAACAAAATGTGCAAGCTCCAGCGATCCATCTATGGACTGGTGCAAACATCTCAGAGTTGGAATATACGTTTTGATATGTTGATCAAAGCATATAGTTTTGTACAGACTTACGGTGAAGCCTGTATTTACAAGAAAGTGAGTGGGAGCACTATAACATTTCTGATAAGTATATGTGAATGACATATTGTTGATCAGAAATAATGTAGAATTATTCTGCAAAGCATGAAAGGATACTTGAATAAAAGTTTTTCAAAGAAAAACCTTGGTGAAGCTGCTTACATATTGAGCATCAAGATCTATTGAGATAGATCAAGACGCTTGATAAGATTTTCAATGAGTACATACCTTGGCAAGATTTTGAAATAGTTCAAAATGGAACAGTCAAAGAAAGAGTTCTTGCCTGTGTTGCAAAGGTATGAAATTGAGTAAGACTCAAATCCCGACCACAGCAGAAAATAGAAAGAGAATGAAAAGTCATTCCCTGTGCCTCAGTCATAGGTTCTATAAAGTATGCTATGCTATGTACCAGACCTATTGTATACCTTGCTCTGAATTTGGCAAGAGAGTACAATAGTGATCTAGGATTAGATCACTGGACATTGGTCAAGAATATCCTTAGTAAGGACTAAGGAGATGTTTCTCGATTATGGAGGTAATAAAAGAGTTTGTTGTAAAAGTTACATCAGTGCAAACTTTTACACTGATCCAGATGACACTAAGTCTCAACCTGGATACATATTGAAAGTGGGAGCAATTAGCTAGAGTAGCTCCATGCAGAGCATTGTTGACATAGAAATTTGCAAAATACATGAGGATCTGAATGTGGCAGACCCGTTGACTAAGATTCTCTCACAAGCAAAACATGATCACACCTTAGTACTCCTTGGGTGTTAATCACATAGCGATGTGAACTAGATTACTGAATCTAGTAAACCCTTTGGGTGTTGGTCACATAGCGATGTGAACTATGGGCGTTAATCACATGGTGATGTGAACTATTGCTATTAAATCACATGGCGATGTGAACTAGATTATTGACTCTAGTGCAAGTGGGAGACTGAAGGAAATATGCCCTAGAGGCAATAATAAAGTTATTATTTATTTCCTTATTTTATGATAAATGTTTATTATTCATGCTAGAATTGTATTAACCGGAAACATAATACATGTGTGAATACATAGACAAACAAAGTGTCACTAGTATGCCTCTACTTGACTAGCTCGTTAATCAAAGATGGTTACGTTTCCTAACCATGAACAATGAGTTGTTATTTGATTAACGAGGTCACATCATTAGTAGAATGATCTGATTGACATGACCCATTCTATTAGCTTAGCACTCGATCGTTTAGTATGTTGCTATTGCTTTCTTCATGACTTATACATGTTCCTATGACTATGAGATTATGCAACTCCCGTTTACCGGAGGAACACTTTGGGTACTACCAAACGTCACAACGTAACTGGGTGATTATAAAGGAGTACTACAGGTGTCTCCAATGGTCGATGTTGGGTTGGCGTATTTCGAGATTAGGATTTGTCACTCCGATTGTCGGAGAGGTATCTCTGGGCCCTCTCGGTAATACACATCACATAAGCCTTGCAAGCATTACAACTAATATGTTAGTTGTGAGATGATGTATTACAGAACGAGTAAAGAGACTTGCCGGTAACGAGATTGAACTAGGTATTGGATACCGACGATCGAATCTCGGGCAAGTAACATACCGATGACAAAGGGAACAACGTATGTTGTTATGCGGTCTGACCGATAAAGATCTTCGTAGAATATGTAGGAGCCAATATGGGCATCCAGGTCCCGCTATTGGTTATTGACCGGAGATGTGTCTCGGTCATGTCTACATTGTTCTCGAACCCGTAGGGTCCGCACGCTTAAGGTTACGATGACAGTTATATTATGAGTTTATGCATTTTGATGTACCGAAGGTTGTTCGGAGTCCCGGATGTGATCACGGACATGACGAGGAGTCTCAAAATGGTCGAGACGTAAAGATTGATATATTGGAAGCCTATGTTTGGACATCGAAAGTGTTCCGGATGAAATCGGGATTTTACCGGGTTACCGGGAGGGTTACCGGAACCCCCCGGGAGCCATATGGGCCTTCATGGGCCTTAGTGGAAAGGAGAAAGGGGCAGCCCAAGGTGGCTGCGCCTCTTCCCCCTCCCCTAGTCCTATTAGGACTAGGAGAAGGTGGCCGGCCCCCCTCTCTCCCTTCCCCTCCGAGGAATCCTAGTTGGACTAGGATTGGGGGGAGGAATCCTACTCCCAGAGGGAGTAGGACTCTCCTGCGCCTCCCTCTATGGCCGGCCAGCCTCCCCCCCTCTACTCCTTTATATACGGAGGCAGGGGCACCTCTAAACACACAAGTTGACACAAGTTGATCCACGTGATCGATTCCTTAGCCGTGTGCGGTGCCCCCTGCCACCATATTCCTCGATAATACTGTAGCGGAGTTTAGGCGAAGCCCTGCTGCTGTAGTTCATCAAGATCGTCACCACGCCGTCGTGCTGACGAAACTCTTCCCCGACACTTTGCTGGATCGGAGTCCGGGGATCGTCATCAAGCTGAACGTGTGCTCGAACTCGGAGGTGCCGTAGTTTCGGTGCTTGATCGGTTGGATCGTGAAGACGTACGACTACTTCCTCTACGTCGTGTCATCGCTTCCGCAGTCGGTCTGCGTTGGGTACGTAGACAACACTCTCCTCTCGTTGCTATGCATCACATGATCCTGTGTGCGCGTAGGAAAATTTTTGAAATTACTACGAAACCCAACACAAATCATATTTTTTTTATCTTTGAAAAGCACAATAAACTTGCACTCTCTTTTTTTGCGGGGAGCTTTAGGAGCTTTATTCGACTTAAAGCATTCGTTCAATAGTCAGCCAGAAGGCTACTGACCAGGAAGTTAGGAGGTCCATGGATCCCAGCTCTCGGTCACAGCCAGTGTGCATATACCTCTCGTGCGTGTCCTGTTCCCGGCACCAACGATATTAGAACCATATCCGGATTCAAATGCCATCCGTGCGACAGGTCGACGTCCAGCCATGGCACGGAGATGGCATTCTCCTGGTAGTGCTGACACAGGTCGAGGGGAATGTATATGCAGTCGCGCTCGGTTGGCGCGACACCTTGTGATGTTAAGGTGAAGGTCACCGCCACGCAGCAGCACGAGGAGGAGTCGGCCTTGTGCTCCTGCGATTCGGGCGTCCACTTCCGAGGCATGTGACCGGACATGGTGGGTAGGGTTGGTTGTCAGGCGGCTGGGGGCAGAGAGAGGGAAAGAGTGGGCGTGGTGGTCCCCCCTCCCCCGCACGCATTTTAAAGAAGCAACGGTGTAGTTGGGTGGCTGACACATGGGGTCGGGGCAAACGTGCGCGCGTGTCCGTCTCGTGTCCTCATGTCCATGTAGACGCAAGCCCGGGCCAAAGTTAGGACAATTTTGTATCCGCACGACCACCCTACACAAAATTGAGTTTGTGTTCGCATGTTGAGTCATCATTTCTGCCTACACGAATCCAAATAGACAAAAACAGATGAAATGTGTCCATGCGTTGGAGTTTGCCCTTAACCCCGGCTCCCCTCCCCCCTCCCGGGCATGTTTCTTCTTCCTTTGTTCCATGCTCTCTCGCTGTTGTACATGACGACGCAACCCTAAAAAAATCAAAATGATTAATCCCGAATGTTCAAATTTTAAACATGGCAATCCGAACGTTTTTAATGGCAACTTTAGCTCACGTGAGATTGCAAACATGGCAATTTTCTAACAAAAAAAATAAACTAGGACAAAGTTATCATGTCTTAACAACTAAAGTTGCCACCTCGCGTCAACTAAAATTGCCATGAAAAAATGTTCGGGATGACATGCTTAAAATCCGAACGTTCGGGATTTATCAGGTCCAAAAAATGGGTTATTGTTCTTTTGTTCCTTATTTTGCGAATATTATTTCTTTTGTCCTACTTGGATCAGAATTTTTTTAATGAGTGAAGCGTCGAATTAATGATTTAGCTTGAATTTTGTGTGAGCTGCCAATCGATGCCAATTTTGGATGACCCCATCCTCGTTTGAAAATTCGACTTGAAACCACCAAACGAACCTGGATAACACCACCAAAAAGGTACAAGGAAAACAATGGCCCTACGCACGCACGTCCCACCCTCCCCGACTCACATCACGAGAGACGGCGAGCGACACCACACACCGGGGAGGATATCGCCTGGCCGAACGGGTGGCTGCGGCACATGCAATCGCCTTATCCTCCGGCCGTCCCGACGCCACAAACCCAAGCAGTGATCACGCCGCCTCCCTCCCCGATGGATCAACGGCCACATAAATAAGCCGGCGCACCACCTGCTCCTTTCCGCCTAGCATCGGCAGCAGCAATGGCCGCCCATGCAGCTCTCGCCGCCACCCGCATCCCCACCAGCGCGCGTCTGCACAGCAAGGCCGCCTCCAGGCAGAGGGTTGACTTCGCCGACTTCTCCGGGCTGAGGCCGGGGTCGTGCTCCGTCAGCGCCGCCGCCAGGGAGGCGTCCTTCTCCGATGTCCTCGGCGCGCAGCTCGTCGCCAGGGTACGTATCTTGCCCAGAACTTCAGATCGGTCTGTATATATGTTTGTGCACGCATGCCGTCCGGCTTAACAGGTTGATCGTGGCAGGCTTCCGGCGAGAACGCCGTGAGGGCGCCGGCGGAGGCGAAGCTGAAGGTGGCCATCAACGGGTTCGGCCGCATCGGGCGCAACTTCCTCCGGTGCTGGCACGGCCGCGAGAACTCGCCGCTCGAGGTCATCGTCATCAACGACAGCGGAGGCGTCAGGAACGTAAGTGTTCAAGATAACGTAGACTGTGCTATGTGATTAGGAGGAGCAGACAGGGCAGCAGTTCTGAAATGATGAACATGGTCGGGTTGGTTTGGTTGCAGGCGTCTCACCTGCTCAAGTACGACTCGATGCTGGGCACGTTCAAGGCGGACGTGAAGATCGTGGACAACGAGACCATCAGCGTCGACGGCAAGAACATCCAGGTCGTCTCCAACAGGGACCCCCTCAAGCTGCCATGGGCCGAGCTCGGCATCGACATCGTCATCGAGGTACGTAATTCTCTATCGTTAACCTCCCCTCCCATGTAGAGCCAAAGGAAATTCACAGTGCCACGCTGAACGTATGTGTCGTGTCTCAACACTGAAGGGTACTGGAGTGTTCGTGGACGGCCCCGGCGCCGGGAAGCATCTCCAGGCCGGCGCCAAGAAGGTCATCATCACCGCTCCGGCCAAGGGCGCCGACATCCCCACCTACGTCGTCGGCGTCAACGAGGGCGACTACGACCATGACGTCGCCAACATCGTCAGGTATGAATCGCAATATTTTCTAGTGCAATCAGTCGCTCCTACTACATGGACCAAATTGATCAACTCTGTTCCTTGCAGCAACGCTTCTTGCACCACCAACTGCCTCGCGCCATTCGCCAAAATCCTGGACGAGGAGTTCGGTATGAACCTGTTCGTCCCACTTTTTTCATCCTGGTCTGAAGTTCTGAACCAGTTCTGACTGTCCCGTGGTGACCGCGTGCGTGCAGGGATCGTGAAGGGCACCATGACCACGACGCACTCGTACACGGGCGACCAGAGGCTGCTGGACGCGTCCCACCGCGATCTGCGGAGGGCGAGGGCGGCGGCGCTGAACATCGTGCCGACGAGCACGGGCGCGGCCAAGGCCGTCTCCCTGGTGCTGCCCCAGCTCAAGGGCAAGCTCAACGGCATCGCGCTCCGCGTGCCCACGCCCAACGTCTCCGTGGTGGACCTCGTCATCAACACCGTCAAGACCGGCATCACCGCCGACGACGTGAATGCGGCGTTCCGCAAGGCCGCCGACGGGCCGCTCAAGGGCATCCTCGACGTCTGCGACGAGCCGCTCGTGTCCGTCGACTTCCGCTGCTCCGACGTCTCCACCAGCATCGACGCCTCCCTCACCATGGTCATGGGCGACGACATGGTCAAGGTCGTCGCCTGGTACGACAACGAGTGGGGCTACAGGTGAGCGCGCGCCGGCCGGCCGGCGGCGACAATCATCGACGGCGGAATTACATGCATGCATCTGTAAACATGATGTCTAACCTGTGGCTGGTTTTGGCGTGTGAGTGTGCAGCCAGCGCGTGGTTGATCTGGCGCACCTGGTGGCGGCCAAGTGGCCGGGCGCCGGGACCGGCGGCAGCGGCGACCCGCTGGAGGACTACTGCAAGACCGACCCCAACGCCGTGGAGTGCAAGGTGTTCGACGAGTGAAGTGAGAGCTCGGAGGTCGAGGCTGATCAGAAAACGCAACGAAGCAACTACATTATTATCCTCTATCTATAGTCTATAAAATGTACCAGCTGGATTGTGTTTCATTCGTTTCGAGATTGCTCGCCGAGCATGCGGCTTGGTGCTCTATATATCAGACAGGATTCGGGCACAATAAATTGACCCTCCTTCTGTGAGCTGTACTGAACTCGATATAATTCAGATATGTCAGACTTTCTCTTGGGACTTTTGAAAGTGTTCTTGTGTGATGTTTTGTGTAACATGTGCTTTAAGATGCTTGGATCCAAATGTCTAAAGATGGTGTAAGATGGATGCTTACTCTATCAAAACTCTCTATGTGATGAATGATCTATATGTACATACTGGGATTTTTGAAAAAAGGAAGTTTCTTAAGAAGGAATGAATTAGTGGAATTGATATTACTCATAGAATAAAATAAAAATGAAATTAAAACTTAAACAAATCAAAATAATGAAGTTTTCTAAGTAAAAATGGATTAACAAACCCAAGTTGGAGCGCGACCCCACTGAACCTAGCCTTTCCGGGTGTCACTTAGAAAATCCCCTTGGATATGCCTATACAAGGTTTAAAACCCAAGTAGTGGGTACAAAGCAAAGTAGAGGGTACAAACTTCAGGAATTTGCACGTCAGGATTCATTCACGTCGAACCGTACATTCTCAAGGTTTATTTTAAGAGTTCACTCTTGTTAATCACATACATATATACATTTATTTGAAGAGAAAGGTAGATACATACATGTGACACGATACTTTTGATTTATAAACATAGTTGAAGGGTTCACATACTTATTTATTTTGGGAACAAAGGTTTTGTTGCGAGGATACTAAAAATCTTTTGAATTCACACGCGTATTTGCCCAACAATTATAATTTTCCATACAGTCCATCGGCCTTTGGCTATAAAATGATACCTTGTCCGTCTTTTCTCTCACACACAACTTTCTTATTTCTCTTTTGTTTAGTTCCATTCCATGGCTGGTGTGGGGAAGGTCAAGATCCATGGATCGGTGACGAGAAGAAGCATAAGAGCGCGATTGGGATTCAAAAGAAAGGCTGCGCCTCTGTGATGTCTCGCTCTGCCTCGTGGTGTACAACCATGACAAAGTCAAGCTGATGGCCGTCGTCCCGCTGCAGCAGTACAAGGAGCAAAGAGGGTCAAAGCATGTGTTTGATGACACGGGCTTCCTCATGAAGATGATGTATGAAACAAAATGGGATCTGCTCACCAATCACCAGAAGAACTGTGACCGGGAGATTGACAACCTCATCAACTACCTTCACGCTATCCGCCGTCCGAGCTTAAACAACTTACCAAAAACCGATGAGCTTAAGCTCGGACAACGGACGGCGTACATGTAGTTGATGAGGTTGTTGATCTCCCTGTTATGATTTTTTTGGTTGTCGGTAAGGACTAAGGAGTTCCCCATTCGTCTTGTCCACATCTTTCGAAAGAAGCCTGCATTGTCTAGCACATGCTTTGACCCTGTCAGCTCCTTGTACCGTTGTAGCAGGACGGCGGCCGCCTCCAGACGACGAGAGCACCGGCTCAACATTGTCATGGCAGTACATTTTTTTTTGACGGGCCTACGGCGGGCTTACGCCGGTCTGAACCATTTCATATAAGATAGAGTACATTTACAAAGGTTGAAAGTTGGGGGAGGGAGAGATTACAAAAATAGTTAGGTTACAATCTCATAGACAAGTGGAACAACATAGTACACCAATCACGCAGAAGGTTCACGGCCTGCTCATTGGAGCATCTATTGGACCAAAGCATGAGGTCGTCTGCAGCTGAGCGGGCGATGAGGTGTATAGGTTGCAAATCCTGCCTAAAAACTTTTGCATTTCTTCTTTTCCAGATATTCCAGAGAATAGCAATGATGACCGTTGATCGTGGTCTGTTGGCCAGGTCCATGCCCCAAAGATGCTGAAAGTCCGACGGTACTGAAGCAGAAAGAGAGCTCAGTTCCTGCCAAAGAGGGCGAAGATCGGGGCATTGAAGGAATAGGTGACTCGTTGATTCAGAGGCTGGGCAGAACGGGCAGCAGTTGGAGTCAGATATGCCCCTGTTGAAGCGTCTTTCGTTGGTGAAGAGTCGATTTTTACTTGCGAGCCATAGAAAAATTCTGCATTTGTTGGGTGCATAATTTTTCCAAATGGCCGGAGCGAAGTAGTCGATTGGCTTGTTGCTCCAAATAGCCTTGTAAGCCGAGTTGCAAGCCAGCGGCTTGCCGTCGATACGTCCAATTCGTTTGTCAAGAACCTGCACATTCAAGGAGACAGTTGCCAGCATAGCGCGTAGGTTTTCAAGTTCCAGCTCAGCGACATGAGAAAGGCGCGGTGCCAAATCCAGATTAAAAGTAGGAATGCTTAGTACCCGGGCAACAGTGGCCGAGGGTCGGAGCGAATGGGAGAAGAGAGCAGGGAAAATTGTTGCGAGATTTTGGGTGGAGTTTTGAACCCAAAGGTCCAGCCAAAAGGCGGTGGTCATACCATTGCCAACATGCACCTTCGTAATTGAACGGAAAAATTCAAGCCCCTTGGCCATATCATGCCAAACGCTAGATTCAAAAGGGTGAGGAGTATCAAGGTCCCGGTTATCTGACCATCCATACTTGACAGCAAGGTGGGAGCGAGCCCCAGAAGCAAATGTTGAGTGAAGCTTATTTAGGTGGGAAAGCAGTAGGCAAGAGTTTAGGTGGTGCAGAGAAGAAAAACCTAGACCCCCTCGAGAGAACGGCGCACATACAAATTCCCAAGCCACTTTACACTGTCCGCCCGAAACCTTATCCTGACCCGCCCAGAAAAAGGCCCGACAACGTTTATCGATTTTCTGGACAATACCCATAGGAAGCAGGAGAGCGGTCATGGCATAGATTGGTAAGGCTCTAAGCACTGTCCTAACCAAAACAGCACGGCCTGCTAGGGTGAGGAGAACACCTCGCCAACCCGCGAGACGACGATCAATCTTGTCAATAATGAAGAATAAATCTTTTAGGTTTAATTTGTGAGTGGAGAGGGGAAGGCCAAGGTAGGATTGAGGGAACGATGCAACCGCGCAGCCAAAACTAGCTGCACGTTGAGATGCGAGATCCGGATCAACATGAATGGGAGCAAACGTGCTTTTGTGAAAATTAATCACCAGACCCGTGGCGTTTGAGAATTCAAGAAGGATAGATTTTAGAGTTTGAAGTTGGTCATGGTCAGCTTGCAGAATGATAAGGGTGTCGTCAGCATACTGTAGAACAGGGCAAGGAATGCTCGGATCGATCGGGTGAGATAGAAGGCCATTAGCGGATGCCTGAAGGATCGGACGTTGCAACACATCGGCTACAATAATGAAGAGATAAGGAGAGAGCGAGTCGCCTTGGCGAAGCCCCTGTCTGCAGTTGATCCATGGGCCAGGTTTACCATTAAGGAGCACAGCCGACTGGCTAGTCTGATTAAGATTATGAATCCAATCACACCACACCGGCGGGAAGCCCTTCGCTCTCATAATGGCAGACAAGGCCGCCCAAGACACGGAGTCAAAAGCCTTGCGGAAGTCTAGTTTTAGAACGATAGCCGATTTTTTTCGTTTGAAGCAAGTTTGAACAATATCAGCAGCATATAAAAAATTATCAGCGATACCTCTCCCTTTAATAAAACCGGATTGGTCCTGGTGAATGATTGAGGAGATAAAAGGTTGAGCTCTAGTGGCCAGACACTTTGAGCTGATCTTGATGACACAATTTTGCAGGGAAACCGGCCTGAAGTTGTCGGGGGTCGTAGCTCCAACTTTTTTTGGAAGAAGCACAATGAAGGCTTTGTTGATCCTGGCTAACTCCGCGCAGCCCTTATGAAAATCATTCATGAGGTTGAGCAAGTCAAGCTTGATAAGATCCCAATTAACTTTAAAAAAGGCTGGTCCGAAGCCGTCCGGCCCTGGTCTCGCATTTATGTTCATGCTCAGAATAGCTAATCTAATTTCGTCCAGAGAGAAAGGCCTAGTGAGCGACAGAGCTTGAGAAGTGGTTAGTTTAGAGCCAAGCAAGAGGTTATCGAGATCAAAATTAATTACAGATGGAGCTTGAGTTCCTAGTAGACAGCTGAAGTAGTCGTGCAGCACGGCAGCTTTTCCATTATGGGAGGTCACGTCCGTCCCATTGACATGCAGACTGGGAATTTTATTTTTGCGAAAACGGACAGAAGCACACACATGCATGTAAGCTGAATTTTCGTCTCCGAGAGTGCACTCTCTAATTTTTGCTCGCTGGCGCCAGTACGCAGCTAGAAGTTTGTTAAGACGATGTAAGGCGACTTTTACTGCAATGCGCAGTTTAAGTTCTAGGGAGGAAAGAGGGCGAGCCTCCTCAAGTTTGTCAAGTACAGAAATCATCGTAGTGCAGTTTGTAGCATGCTGCCTAGGCGCCTTAGCGTTGACTACCCACTTTTTTGCCATATTCCGAGTACGTTTTAGTTTCAGGCAGATACGGCCTGCAGATCCCAACGATCTATGGTTTGGTCCAACACTTGTCCAATTAGAAGCGATTTGCTGAACAAAAGAGGGGTTTGAAAGCAGGTGGTTGTTTAGACGGAAAATTGAAGGTTTGGGGATATCGGTGGTAGCCGTCAGAAGGATGGGAACATGGTCGGAGGTAGTGCGTGCAAGGGATGAGAGAGTTGAGTCAGGGAACAGATTGGTCCAATTTAAGTTTACAAAAGTTCTGTCTAAGCGAACAAGGATCGGGTTGTCCTGTTGATTGGACCAAGTGTAGAGCCTATCTAAGAGAGGAACTTCCTGCAGGTGCAAGGAGTTGATTGCAGAAGCGAAAATGCTGGCTTCATTAGCGTTGAAATTAGCTGAAGATTTGTCGGACGGTCTTAAAACAAGGTTAAAGTCCCCCATAATCGTCCAAGGACAATTAATCATTTGAGACAGCGGAATGAGAGAGTCTAGAAAATCTGATTTAGTAGCATGGTCACAAGGTCCGTACACATTTGTCACCACAAAGGAAGTGTCATTCGCACGAAAGGAAAACCAACAAGAGATAGCGTAGTGATCAATCTGAACTTTAGTGCATTCAAGATTTGCGTCATCCCACGCAGTTAGGACCCCACCAGAGGCACCAATAGAAGGCAGAAAATGATAAGATCGAAGACGGAGAGGAAGGAAAGAGATTGCTTTGAAAGATGATATTTCCTGAAGTTTTGTTTCCTGTAAACAAATAATCAAAGCCGAAGCTGATTGAAGGCCTTTTTTAATGTCAGTGCACTTGTTTGGCCTCCCTAAGCCTCGAACATTCCACGAAGCGATTTTGATTGAACTATTCATGGGAAACAAGAGAGAACAACAGAAAGGTAACTCGAAAGGTAGCAGAGATCATTCAATGTCACGGTTACACTGAGAAACAGGGATGAAGGGAAATAAGGACCAGAGGCGTACAAGGCACCCACACAAAAAGTAGCAACACAACCAGCGACAGCAGGGTCTAAGCCGCATAAAATAAAAAAGAGGGGGGATACAACAGGCAAGCCGTAGAGGCGCAAGGCGAAGGAGCTGAAACTAAAACCGGAAGGGGAGTCGCAGCTGCAAGGAGAAGATGGCCTGAAGTAGCACCGCGGCTGGCCGCGAGGAGAGAGGCCGTAACACATCGTCAAACTCCGGGGCCACCTTGTTGAGGTCGATATCGGGGATGCCGCAAGCGTCCGCAAACTGCAGCACGTCCTTGCGCGGAAGAGGAGGAGTTCCCTCCGTGGCCAGCTCCAGCAGCTCAGCTGCCGGCAGCAGGCCCTTGGAAGGGGCCGAAGGGTGGTCAGCGTACTTCTGTTTCTTGCGCAGGGTAGCTTTCTCAAGCATGGTGAAACGGGTTGGCTGTTCAGCAGCCTTAAGACGAGCACTCCGGCGGGTGTAGACGATGGTTGTTTTGCCAGGAGGAGGCAGGTCGGAGGTGACAACAGTAGGCGGCTGCGCGGTGACCGCAGGTTCCGGCGGCGCCTGAATCAGCAGGGCAGGAGCAGGGGCGTCGACAGGGAACAGTGGTGCGCTGGAGTCGAACAGCTCAATGGCCTCCATGACCTTGTCCTCTCCGGAGACGACGTGGCCGAAGCTGCGGCCACGCCAGTCCGAGCAGAACACGTCGGCGTCTGTCATCGGCTTGCGCGCCTCACCCACCGTGCCCACCCTGTTGAGATAGCCAATCGAGCATGCAGCAAGATTGGCCACCACAAGGCGAGGTGAGCCAGCGGGACGCATAGGGATGTGGTAGAAGCCCCTCTCGCCGTTTTGGCCGGTGACGCGGACGTCGTAGAAGCCAGCGAACAGCTTGACGTCGACGGACTTGGGGCGGGCGTCGAGCGGCATCGCGACGACCAGGGGCTTGTGATTGGCCATCATGGTCGCCCCACCCGGAAGCTACACGACGCGGTCCGGATGGTGGATATCCGAGGGCGGCGGCGGTGGAGGCGCCAAGTCCGCATCCATCCCGGCCGGGAAATCACCCCCTCCACCGCCATAGTGGTCATCGTCCCCCCCGCCACCGTTGGAGTTATCGTCGTCGTCGGTGGCGACAGGGAAAGACGGGTCTGGTGGCAGCTCCTCGGAGCGCACGACCAACACCGAGGCGATAGCACCAAGGCCCGAGAAGCCGTGAACTGTGATAGAGTGAGGGACATCAGTGAGGGTGCGGCTTTTGACAGAGATCAAAACGGCCGAGTAGTCAACCCCTGTAAGGCACACCGGATCAATCTGGATAGGGCAAGCGAAAGGGACGACAGAGTTGGTTATAGTATCAGGGAACCAATATTCAATGGGGAAATCCTCTAAGTTCAAGGCAGAGACAGTGCCAAGGCGAAAAAGGAAGCGATTGTCCGTTTCATCATGGCGAACCAGGTGGACAGAGTAGATTGGGCAGTGGAAGGGGGTAGAGAGGACAGAAAGTTCCCTTTCATAAGACGAGCCAAAGATGACTAGGCCCGCACCTTGGGATGAAGCCCTAATAGCCACTTGAGGGTCTCCACCCCCAGTTTGCAAGGCCCTACGGATCATGGCTTGTGGGGAAGGGTGTGGTGGGTTGACATAGGCGAGGGCAAGGTTTTGAAAGTGTTCAAGAGGAACATAAGGCATGAAAACATTGGAGAATTCGCGACGATGCCTTGGCGGTGAAGGAGGAAACATAGAAGGGATTGAATCCGGATCAGTGGATTCCTCCCCTGATTCAAACTCAACCTCCTCAGGATCCTCCTCCTCATCTTCATCAACTTCAGCTGCGTCCACTTGCTCCGGGAAGGCAAAAACACGGGGAGGGGTGGAGTTTTGGGTGGGGGACGTGTTTTCTTCTTCCTCGGAGGAGGAGATCACGATGGGAACGGGGATGAAATCCGCCATTGGTAAGTGTTGTGGTGCAGGCGCAAGGGTAGGTGAGGAGGGCGAGGTGCTCAAGGGAGAGGGAGAGCGAGAGCTGAGGGAGTGGGATGAGGAGATGCTCGGGTTGGGGGGGGAGGGTTAAAATAGCGAGGCAATGGCGTTGGGTATGTCCCGAGTGCCAGCAGCGGCGGCAGCGGATAGGATCTCTACAGTCCTTGACCTGATGATCCAGAGCTAGACAGCGATGGCAGCGTTTCATGAAGTTAGGGTTTTTTGGAGGAGAGATAGAGCGTGATGGCGGTCGAGGAGGAGCCTGCATGCTATAAGGAGGGGAGGCGAGGGCACGAGCGTACGAAACCTGTGGTGGGCCAGTGGGCTGGGAGGGCAGAGCGCTCGGTGGGCGAGGAGACGGCCGGCAGAGCGATGAAAAGTTTTCGATTTCGACGTAGTCACATCCCGTGAGCAGTCGATTGCTTGGCGTATTCGCGCAGACGAGGGGGGCAGCGAGGAGGCTGAGGTTGACCCTTGCAAAGGGCCCGCGGGCTTTGGCAGGATTCCAGGGGCGAATAGATCTAATAAGGGATATCTCCTGCGCTTGATGGGCTTGGACACGTGGCCGCAGATGGTTGGGTGCATGCTGGGAGCCATGCAGGCTAGCACGTCGGGGGTGATGGCATCGTAGGTAAGCCAAGGCAGCGGGCCTGCCGGCCTTGGCAGCACTCCAGCAGCTAGCACGTCCAGAACTCGAGCACGCGAGGCAGGCTTTACTGCGCGAATCAGGCACGCCGCGTCGGGCCGCACAGCGGTTAATAGACCAGGGACGAGAGAGTCGTCACGGGGGGCCTAGTACGAGCTGAAGCAAGGTCAGAATGACATGGAGGGCGCTCCGAGCCGAGCGGAACGGAGGCCGATGAGCATGGGCGGCATGTCGGGCCAAGGAGGCTGTCACCATGGGCAGTTGCCGCAGCGCGCGTGGAGGAGCTTGCAGATATCGGAGAGTCGACATTGGTTGCAGCATCAGCATCAGCAAGCTGATGTGGGGAGGTAGAGCCCACAACAAGGGGACAAGGAGCAATGAAGAAGCGCTTTGGTACAGCCGAGTCAGCAGGAGGTACCGCGTGGAAGGTAACCACGATGCCACTATAGTTAATCCCTTCCAGAGATAATACAAACTGAGCGATGCGCTTACTAGCAACTGAAACCGAGAATAAGCAGGGGCTAGACTGACGAACACAAGGAGTTTCGAAAGCAGAGCCTAACCAAGACTTAAGCAACAAAGCAATGGCGTCCACGTGCGGCGCCGAAGAAGGCAGCAACACTTGAACCCAAATCGATTCCGGAGTCGCCGAAGATGGCGCCGGAGCGATGGGGAAACATACCGGCGAGGAGAAGTTCGTCAGCGCGTAGTGAAGGAGAGCATCGCCTGGCGTCCGCAAGAACTGGGAGAACGGCCCAACTTGACAGCGACGAAGCATATCCGGCGTGGATGCGGAAAGGAACCCCGGCCTGAACGGAGTGGCCAGCCGCAAGTCGTCGCCCGCCGCCATCGAGACCGAGGGTGGCAGCCGCTCTAGGCCGTCCACCCGCGGCGCGCCCGCGGTGGCGACCGCAAGCCCAACGCCGACGGGCTTGGGAGGTGCCGAAATCGACAAGGAAGCCCGCGAGCATCGGCCACCGCCCAAGATGGCGGAGGGTGGCGAAGCGGTGTTCGTCGCCGCCGAAGCAGATGGCGGCGAAGAGAGAGCCCGCATGCTAGCGGACGGGAAGGTGGCCGCCGTGGCCGGAGTGGCCGGCGGCGCGGAGCTTGCGCAGTCGCCTACCTAGTCGCCTAGTCGCCTCCTTCTCATGGCAGTACATCATGAGACAGAGCACGACGCGGCTAAAGACAACAAGCTCATGGGCTTTCTCCTGCAGCCAATGAAGGCGCTTCTACAGCCCACACGAGCCATAGAAATGGAACCAAAAAAGCGAACCAACCTATGGTTGGATGATTGGAGAGACAGTGGTATCTCCAGCCTACCAGGGTTCAAGTCCTGGTGCTCGCATTATTTCTGAATCTATTTCAGGATTTTCGGCGATGCGCTTTCAGTGGGAGGAGGTGTTTCCGTCGATGATGAGACGCCTATGATGACTTCGTAAATTTCAAGATGACATGACGACTCAGTCTCTTGAAGGTGCTCATAGGGGTAGGGTGTGCATGTGTGCGTTCATAGAGATGAGTGTATGCGTGTATGTATGGGCGCTCTAAAAAAATGAAATCCAAAAAAAGAGATATAAGGGGAAAATGATACCAGACAGGACGGGAGAGGCAAGCACGAGCATGTTGCGCGGAGTCGAACCCGAGTGGGCTGTGAGCGTGGGCTGCTAGCCAACCAAGCGACGCTCGGTTCTAAACAGACGTAAGTAAGTTGTGTGTGCGCGCCGTCTGAGGAGAAGAGAGGGATGAGGCCTCATTTTATAGCCAAAGGCCAATGGAATATTTGGAAAGTTTTGTTGAGAGATATGCATGTGAATCAACAAGATTTTATTTTGTAGAAATTTCCTCACATCCGTGTAAATCAAATATATCCTCCCCGCAAAATCTTTGTTCCGAAAATAAATCCCAAAAGATTTTGTTTTTAAATACATTTCGGCACATGTGTATATAAATCAAAAGTATAAATCTCCCCGTGAAATCTTTCTTCGCAAGATTTCTCACATGCTCATGTTCCTGAAAAAAATAGCTCATTGTGCCCTTCTCAGCTCAATCTCATATGAGCTCGAGTGAACAGTAAAATCCGTAAACAAAATGTTTTTTAATGTGAATTTTTTTGTGCCAACATTTGACAAATGTTTTCAATGGTTAGAAAGTTTCATTGCAAAATAACATTCATGGAGGTCTTGGCGAAAATAAAATAAAATTAGCACCCCAAAAATAGCCTTTTTGGAGTATCAATTTTTTTCCGTCTATAATATGTACCAGCTGGATTGTGTTTCATTCATTTCGAGATTGCTCACCGATCTTGTGGCTTGGTGCTCTTATATAAGACAGGATTCGGGCAGAATAAATTGACCCTTCTTCTGTGAGCTGTAATGAACTCGATATATTCAGATGTCTGACTTTCTCTTGGGACAGTGTTCTTGTGCGATGTTTTGTCTAACATGTGCTTTAAGATGCTTGGATCCAATGTCTTAAGATCGTGTAAGATGGATGCTTACTCCAGAGGCAACTTTTCTGTCAAAACTCTCTGTCAAAAATTGGTGATGAAGATCTATATAGGCATAGTGGTTTTTTGCAAAAAAAAAGTTTCTTAAGAAGAAATGAATTAGTGGAATTGGTATAGCCATAAAAAAGGAATAAAATGGAATTAAAACTTGAAAAAACAAAATAATGAATTTTTTAAGTAAGAATGGATTAGTGGCATTTGCAACACACTTTAAGAAGAAAGAAAATGATAAGAATACCTGAAAAAACTTGCAAACAACTTTGCACTAAAATTGCATTTTTTGTAGCATACAAAGAATAACTATATAATAGTGCAATTTTCATGCTCTAGTGCAATTTACACACATAATGTATAGCATTCTTTTAGGGTAACCACGCGTTTCATTCACCACAAATATGATGAATACAACACACGCATATGAAACCAACAAGAAGGGTCGAGAGTAAACATGTGTCCACATAAAAATGCAGAAAAGCCTTCCAAGAAGACGAAAATACACTAGAGTCATTTGTTAATTCTGCAATAGCCGTCGTCGCGGCTGAATACCACTGGAACCCAAGCGTTGTGAGTCAATGAAGAAGCTTGACATAGGCAAAGCCTTCGTCGCTGTGCTGTGTCGACCAGGATCATCCCCATTCTTTTCGAACCCCGAAGACATTTTTACTTGCCCACCGATAACATCGCGCATAACGATGTCCCCCATGGCAAGGACGGGAGAGACGACTGCCCTGCCGGAGCTGGCGGCGCAAAGGCTAGGAACGGCCGCGGAGCGGGAGCGGCGGCGGAGCTGCGAAACGGACGGCATGAAAGAGAAAGAAGAGAGGAGAGAGCAAATGGATCCGTCGGCTGTGGGATGAATTTGGTGTGGGGTCAGGCTATCGAGTCCGACGTGCCGGGCGCGTCCGGGTGTCCCATATCCACCTCATATTTGGGCTGAAAATGAAGGGTGTCGGTCAGTCCGAGCATTTGAGCCCCTTTTAAGGTACCGTCTGGATCGAAATTTCATGACTGATTAGTGATTGGACGGGTCGTCTGGGCTCAGATTTAGGACACCTGACTTTAGATGCTCTCAGCTTCAATGGATTAGCGAGGCTCATGGAAGCAGCTTTGAGAAGTCATGGTGCAAACCTACACACGCACTAGCAGTAGATTAATGGCGGGTGCGTACGACCAACCACATGCCACAGCACGCAGAAGAAACGGGCGAACGGGGTCGTCGACAGTGAAGCCTGTGGCGCGGATTGACCGGCCAATAAGGTCATCTTCAGCCGTTGCCCTCCCAGGACGTATAAAAATCGCCCTATGGAGCGAGCCGACGATATAATCGGTGTTGGGGACGGTTTTGCGCTCAGTCATCGCCCCCAGCTCACTCTCAGGCGCTGAAATTGGCCCACTTTGCAGCTCAATTTCGGCGAATAAAGGGTTCATATGGGCGAGAATAGACCCATATTCGGCGTGGTTTCGCCGTGTCTCGGCGTTCAATTATCAACACAATTATTTCTTATCATATATTTCATCACAGAAAAATCAAATACTTCAATAAAATAGTACAACAACAAATAGTTCAATACAAATTATATAGTTCAACAAATAAAAACTCGTATTTCATCACACGGCGCCCCCCTTGAGCCTCCATAGGTGCTCAATCAGATCTTTCTGCAGTTGATGATGCACCTGTGGGTCTCGGATCTCCTGACGCATACTAAGATAGGCAGTGCAAATTGCCGGTAGCTGGTGATCAACTTTGGGTAGAGGACCCTGCCTGTAGTATGGTTCAGTGTCAAACACTGGGTCTTCTTGCTCGCTCTCGATGATCATGTTGTGCAAGATGACACAGCAAGTCATAATCTCCCACATTTGATCTTTGGACCAGGTCTGAGCGAGGTACCGAACAACAGCGAATCGAGATTGGAGCACACCAAATGCCCGTTCGACATCCTTCCTGCAAGCCTCCTGAACTTTCGCAAACCAGACGTTCTTGCCTCCTGCCGCAGGGTTTGAGATCGTCTTCACAAATGTCGACCATCTCGAATAGATGCCATCTGCTAGGTAGTACCCCTTGTTGTATTGGTGCCCATTGATCTCGAAGTTCACCGGAGGAGAATGGCCCTCAACGAGCTTGGCAAAAACAGAAGAGCACTGCAGCACGTTGATGTCATTGTGAGTTCCTGGCATACCAAAGAAGGAGTGCCAAATCCAAAGGTCCTGTATGGCTACCGCCTCAAGCACCACACTGCAACCGCCTTTGGCGCCTTTGTACATCCCCTGCCAACCAAATGGGCAATTCTTCCATTTCCAATGCATACAGTCGATGCTTCCAAGCATCCCAGGAAATCCTCTTGCTACATTCTGGGCTAGGATCCGAGCAGTGTCTTCCGCATTGGGTGTTCTCAAGTATTATGGCCCAAACACTGCCACCACTGCTCGACAGAACTTGTAGAAACACTCTATGCTGGTGGACTCGGCCATGCGCCCATAGTCGTCGAGTGAATCACTGGAAGCTCCATATGCAAGCATCTTCATCGCTGTCGTGCACTTCTGGATGGAGGTGAATCCAAAAGCGCCAGTGCAATCCATCTTGCACTTGAAGTAGTTGTCGAACTCCCGGATGAAATTCACAATCCTGAGGAAGAGCTTTCGGCTCATCCGATAACGGCGCCAAAATATTCTCTCGCCATGAAGTGGAGCATCGGCGAAGTAGTCGGAGTAGAGCATGCAGTAGCCTTGGAGACGATGCCGGTTCTTTGCTTTCATCCGCCCCGGCGCCGAGCCACCTCGCCGCGGCTTTTCATTGCTCGCCAGCAGCTGGCCGAGGGCGGCGAGCACCATGAGATGCTCTTCTTCCTGGACGTCGGCCGCGGCTTCCTCCTCCTGCAGCGTGGCGAGCTTTTCCTCCTTATCCGAGTCCATCACCGAGGCAGGCAAAACGCCGAACACCTTGCGCTCGGTGGGCGTGTACCCGCCGTTAAACCGCGCCTCCGCGGCCGGAAACGACGGCCGGAAACGCCCAGCTGCTGTGGGAGGGGCTGCTATTTTCCGGCGGGGAATGTCTATCTAGCGGAGTAGGGCGGCGGCCGTCGCCGGGATATAGCTAGTGATGGCTGAGGGCGCGGGGGGTGCGAGGCGAGTCGGGGGAAGAAAACCGTAACTTTTCCGCTGTCGGTGTGGGCCAGGCGTGCTTTTCCCTAGCGCCGGAGCCCCCAACTGCTCCCCAGCGCGCCGGGTTCGGCCTGTGACCGCCAGACGAAAAAAAGGTCCGAACCGGCGATTTTCAGCGTCCTGAGGACGCGACTGGACCGTTTTTCAGCGCCGACGCCGAAAAAGTGGCCTGTGGGGCCCTATTGAGGGCGCGACTGGAGATGCCCTAACCCTCGCGGTTGCCGCGTTGCTCCCGCCGCGCGCTGCCCCTGCAGTACACCTCCCTGATCCGAGGAGGAGGCCCAAGTAGTACTCCCATAGCTTCCCCCTGTGTACTGCCACCAACCTGAACCTGTACTACTGCTGCTTCTTGGTCCTCCAAAATCGCAAGCGTCGCGCACCACGGCGAGGGCGAGGCCAAGGCCGGGTACAAATAGGCTCCCGCCTCCCGCCGATGGAAGCAGCACTCTCACCGGCGTGTGTGCTTGGGTGTTTAATTTGGCCGGAGCAGCAGCGGTGGAAGGGGCATGCAGAGGAGCGGCCATGGGAGCTTTGCTTGCCTCTAGGCTCTGGCTCTCTCCTGTGCCTGCCTCTTCCATTCCTGCGGCTGATGGCCGTGTCTCCATACGATCGATTAGGATGGGTTCCTGCTGGGCCTGGTAATTCTGAATCTCCCTGCGCGTGCTGTAAGTTCATGGCTTGTTCAGGCTCTTGAAATCCCTCGCCCTCTCTGTTTTTAACTGTCCGTTTGATCGTTTCAGCGGAACGCACGGGGCCATGCTGGGTTTCTTGATGGACCTGGCCGTATCCCCATTTCGTTGGGTGTTGTTTCCAAGTCATGGTTCCTGCTCCGTCTTTCAACCCCGAGCGTCCACCTATTAATTGGAGATTTGATTTGTGGCAGGGTTACAGTCACCATTTGTGTGGAATGGACTCACCCAAAGCTTAGAGCATCTTCAACAACCGCGCAACGCGCCCGCGCGCTAAAAATCGCGATACAGCGCCGGGTTAGCCAGCTTTTGCGCGCAGCAGTGCGCTGGCTCCAGCGGTCGCCGTAAATTAAAGCGCGCCGACGCCGCTCCAGCAGACGCGCTATATTTCAGTTTTTCTACTACATATTTGATTTCGTAGATAGTTCTCCTATTATATATTCGGTTTCGTAGATAGTTCTCCTACTACTACTCGTCCGACTCGGACTCTGTCTCAGTGATGTCCTCCTCCGACGTCGGAGCGTAGGCGTAAGGAACCGCTCGTCGCCGGAGTTCCAGGAGGACGCATCTCCTAGCGCTTGGTTGTATTTAGCGACCGCCTTTCGCGTTCGCTTGTCTTCGCGATAGTCGGCTCGCTCCTCTCTCCTCTTCGTCCTCCCCGCCCTCCTCTGGGCGAAGAACTGTTCCTCGTTGGTGTCTTCCGGGAAGCGATGACTCCACAGCGCCATGGCTTGCTCGTCCATCTCGGCCAGCCTGAGACGATGCTCCCGCCTCCGGTGCTTGCGATGATCCTCGTCAGTGAGAAGTCGCGGGAAAGGTGCCAACTCCTGTGCGCGCTCCCGCGTCGCCATGTCGGCGAAGTTCATGTCTTGACGGGACCGCAGGAGGCGCCACATCACAGCGTCGTACGCGCCGGCGCCCTCCTGGGCGGTGTCGAAAGTTTCGAGACGGAGCCGCATGCCGCCGCTCGACCGAATCTCGGCGGAGTAGGTGCCGGACGAACGCACGCGGACGCCGCGGTAGCCCGTACCTCCCCGACGCCGAGGCGGCATCGTGGCGCGGTGGTGGCGTGTCAGCGGCAGAGCGCGGCAGGGGGCGATGGAGAGACGGAGAGAGCGGCAAAGGGCGATGGAGAGAGCGGCGGAGGCGTTGCAATTTATAGGCGCGCCGAACGCGGCGCGCCAAATGTAGCGCGCGAGCGGCCGCCTTTTCCCCCGCGCGCGCAATCGTTTCCCGCGCGCGCTAGTTTCGCGCCACCGCTGGAGCGCGCGTAAACATCCCGCGTGCGCTATAAGACTAGCCACAGTGGGAGTAACTTCAACAGTAACTTCGAATCCAACTCAGCAAATTTGCTTATGTGGCAATGAGTTAATGAGGAGAGAGGTACTTGTAGTAACTTAGCTAGTTACTGTAACATCACATGTGCCAATGCAATATGAGTCTATAACTTAATAAATGAATCTTTGCATGTTATCACTCTTAAGTTACTACCCACTATGAAGGTAGTAACATAGTCTAGGGATATGTGTAGGTTACTAATGTATGTTACTATCCATTGTGGCTAGTCTAAAGCCAATTTACTCCGCGCGCGCGTCTTTTGGCGTGGCTGTTGGAGATGCTCTTAAGCTAGTCATAGTGGGAGTAACTTAGCTAGTAACATAGGGCATTTCAAGAAATTTTTGCTTATGTGACAAGTAGTTAATGAGAAGTAGTAACACAATATGTTACTGTAACATAGCGCTTTCCAATACAAAATGAATCTACAAGCTAATAAATGAAGCCATGTATGACATTACTACTATGTTACTTTGCACTATAAAGATAGTAACTTAGACTAGTGTCATATGCATGACACTAGTGTAAGTTACTCCCCACTAGTGTCATTGCATCATCATTTTTCAAAGACCAATCTAGACACAAGTGTATTTTTCTCATTAGAACTTTCGAGTGAGCATACTGAGCACCGTCAAGCATGGGCCTATGTTACCTATATGAGTGATTTTGTATGTAGAGGCATGGCAATCATGTGTGCTACACTTGAGTAATTCAGGATTACCTCAACACCTTCGGAATTACCCAAGGTGGTGGTTTATTTCATGGACATACTCAACACTTTTGGCCTCTAACTCTTTAATCCCGGCGTCATTGTCCAAAATAGGCATTTCTACTCTCCATGCGGTGAAGCCTATCATAGGAGCCCCCGACTCTGATCCCTATTTAATGATATAAGGTGACTATAGCGCGGGGGGTGGGGGTGAGGGTGGGGATGGGTGAATATGCGGCTACAAAATTTAACTTTCTTAGTAGTGGTGTGTCTCCGATGAATCTGTCCTTGGTGGATTTGCTCGGATCTGGTCGTAGTTCGTCTACGTTCATGTGTTTTCAGGTTGGATCCTTCCGATCTACGTTACTCTTCATCAACTGCGGTTGCTGTTCTGTCGCGTTGGTCCTATGGGGCCTTAGCACGACGACTTCCCGACTGTCTACTATAACAAGTCTTGCTCGGCTCCGGCGAGGGAGGGGCAATGATGGCGGCGCGCCTTCGGCTCGCTTCAGTGTTTGTAGTCGGTGCTATGTGGTCTACAGATCTGGATGTAATTTTTGTTATTTCCGATGTTCGTTGTACTACCATAATTGAAAATGAATAGATCAGGAGTTTTCTCGCAAAAAAAGTAGAGGTAATGAGGTGACATCCAAACCTTTACAAACTTCTGGAACTAAATCCACAAGCTTAGAAGTTTTAGGAGGAAAACAAACCATCGTTCCCTACAAACCCAAGAGTAATGAACAAGATGAAGAAATCAAGGGGGGGAGGGGGGGTCAAGTTGGCTAGGTGAGACCACAAATTTAGGATTTCTTTCTTTTTCTCTCAACAAATCGAATTTGGGTTTGCTTGAGAGGGAGGAATGTAAGCTTAAAGTGGTCAACGATCGTGTTATTCTTAAATCTGGTCGACACCCACCCTCAGGAAAAGAGGGAGGGGGGGGGGTCTTTATATGCCTCCCGATCAATATGTCTGTTAGATAGCATTCAAGTTTGGAGGTTCCATGCCAACACTGAGCCCCGGATCGCCAAATCCATCCAAGGATATATCTCGGTCGTGCAAGAGCTGGCAAGCCAAATCCCCCCTTCCCCAAGCAAGTTTGGAGGCTCAAGGATTCTTCACATAGAACAAGCTGATTAAAAGGGGTATCTTTAGGGGCTTTTGCACATGATTTTGGGTGTTTGTAGGGTTATGTATATATGCATGAATTCCACTCATGTTCCTCATGCACCCCTTTTTAATGGTGCAATGTTCCTATTTACTCGAACGTGCAAAAGATAGTCATTGTCAAATATCAATGTGCAAAAGATAGCATATAAATTATACACTCTTATTTTCTCTAACCACCCCGGCTTCACTTCATTTGGGCTAAAACCTGCTCATGTACTCATAAAAAAATTGGCCCCTTAACCACATGCCATTAAAGACATTATAACCGCACCTAAAGCGAGCCCTCTCAGCGTTTCGCATTTCTGGCCGTCCATTTACATGATCTGCATGTTTTTGGCCGTCAGATCTCCTGTTAAAGAGATTTTTTTTGAGCATCAGTACAGACACAAGCGCTCATATACACGTGCATACACTCACCCCTATGAGCACCTCCGAGAGACTGAGCTGGCATATCATCTTGAGATTTACGAAGTCATCGTAGGCGCCTCGTCGTCGACGGGAACGTCTTCTCCCACTGAAAGCGTATCGCCGGAAATCCTGAAATAAATCCAGGAATAATGCGAGCACCAGGATTTGAACCCTGGTGGGTTGGGGATACCACTGTCCACCTAACCAACTCAACTCAACCACATGTTTTTTTTTTTTTTTTGAGAATAACTCAACCACAGGTTGATTCTCCTGCTAAAGAGATCTGTCCCGCATCTGGCAAAACTGGGCTGGCTGTCCTGTGGGCTGCTGCTCCGCAGGCCGAAATGAAGCCCTCTGGTTAACTGGGCCGATTAGGCGATTTGGGAGTTTCCACCCCACTTAACTAACCGAGCACGTACGGTCCAGAGCGACGGATCGGCCTGCACCCGATACAAAGGACCTGATCGGTGACAGAGGGGGGGATCGAGGCGCTCGCGATGCGGCCGACGCGGGTGTTGCGAGGGGATCCAATCGACGCACGCGCGATCGATCTTCCTTGGGGATCCGGCTGACGCGCGCGAGAGGATCCCGTGGCGCGCACGATGCGGGTGACGCCTCATCTGATGGAAACTGCCCCGCTGACACTTTAAAGATGCAATCACACTTCAGTTTTGGAGCGCGCATTCATGGCGGCTGCCGATCCTTTCCGATGTCGTGGAGTACAGGTACGCGTATATATTTGTATATATTCCTCCTTTCCTGTCACTCTTCGCCTACCCTTTCCAGTCCAGCAGCACAACATCTTTCAGAAAGTCGAGGCAGGCCACGGCGACTGATCCCCATTGAGTGCACGACCTTCTCAGTCGCGGGGCATGCGGGTGAGGCAGGCCGTGACACTTGGATTTCGTGGGAGAAGCGAAGCAGCCCTATGGCTGTTCGGTGAAGCAGACGACTGAATCTCATCTGACGGGTTGAAAGATGCGATGAATCATCAGTTCTTGGAAGTGTTAACGACAACTGATGTGCGCTGCCGTTCACCTGCATCCTTTGGTGGAGATATACATTGTTATTTTCCTGGCCTGCAACTGCTTGACTTCATGCGCCTGAATATGCAACTTCCCGTCCTTCTCTGACTGTAGCAGCTATGGTTCACGGTTGTATTGCCCACTATCTTTATTTTTCTCTTTCCCCTACGATTCCCTCTTCCACTCAGCAATTCTTTTCTGCTAATGTCTTTCCGAACTCAATTTGTACAGGGGTTTGTCAATCCTGGATCTGGTCAACTATTTGATTCAGACAGATCATGGAGGCTGGTTCTCATATTTTGCTTGGTGAATTCTTCAATGCACAATTTGCCATGGCTGCTGATCAGGTAATTAGTTCACTCGCAGGACTGACGCACCTCATCTCTTCATGCAAATATAATCCAACATAGTCTATTTCGTCATGTGCTCCATCCAAGTGCTAACTGAACCTCAACATAAACCAGTTGCTTGCTTTGTTTGCAAAGTTATTTTAGACTTAGAACATTTTGCTGTTTAGAGGTAGCTTTTCTGTAAAAAGTTGTCGTGCTGCTATAATACAACATGTCACGAATTGTCAAGAGAAATCTAGATAGATCTGATTGAGTTAACAAGTTTATCATGATGTAATATATGCATTGTGATACATTCTGCTATACTGGTTTGATGCTTGATTCGTCAATGTCATTTCATATTCTGAGGAAGTCTCATTCTTTGAGGGAGAACCTGATTGATGGTGAACCTAGGGACTTGGAAGTTTGCTTTGCCCATTGGTTGAGATCTAATGTATGAATAAGACTTAACTTATTTTACAACAGCACATGACCACTTCTCAAGAGAAGGCAAACTACCTACATGCAACAATTATAATCTCACTGGTATGGCTGTCTCTTTTATTTAATTTAAATAATTGGCATTACTAGCATATTTACCATTTGTAAAACAGAATAACCATTTCTTTAATTGTTCATCTTTTTATTAACTGTTAGTATATATGTAATGCTCACTCTGCTTTTGCAGGCCCCTTAAGTCATTCCAGTCCTACAATGTTCAAAAAATATGTGTAAACAAATTGATGGCTAAAGTAGACCTGAAGTTCAAGGAAGCTATCCTTATATATTTAGAATTCCATCTTTGCATACATATGTTCTGGACCATCTACGATATTCATAATCTGTGTCCTAAGACAACAAGCTATACCATGATTATCTAAGCTTGCATTGTGTTGCCCGTCCTTTTTTCAAATGGATGTTCTTACGTATTTGCCCCTTGTTATACAAGCTGCACACATGAAGTATGTATTTATTATTCGATATGTTCACTTCTTAAAAGTATGTGAAATTCATATTTCATATACTTATCTACTGCTAAAAGACAACTACTGCTACAATAGCACAATAATTTTCCGCTCTTCCATGTGGATGATGGCTATCTATGTAACTAAATCTTTACCACTATTTGTGCATGATTATACCTGTTCTTCTAATAGCCTAATGTCATTCCCTTTGATACACCACTGCCACCATGGCCAATCCACCAAAAGGAGGCAGAATAGGAAAATAACATCACAAATTAAATATATGTAAATAGGCTAATGGAGTAATCGATTTATAGTAAAATACACTATTGTCGAATCAAACAAGAAGAGGATATACTATTATTTTTGTTTTGTGAGAGCACGACAAGGAGTTTAGAACTCTCCTTTACTCCACCATAATAACCTATTTTCCAAATTATAATAATCACTTCAACAAGGGAAAGTGGAGCAGAATTTTGCCATTGTCCAAGGGATGCGATCAATGCAGACCGCGATGGATAACGTCCATTATTTGATGACTATAAAACTAGCAATGGTGTATTAACAAGAAAATCACTTTAATAAACAAAATAGATGTATTAACAACAAATGTATATCTTTCCCTAATAATAAAGCACGGATTGAGTCTCCGGATTCACCGCCATCCTCTTTTTTTTCCGTACGAGGTACTATTTTTCTTTGCGTGCTACTGACTTTAGGCTTCTGGCCTGGACCACAATATCTAATTGGGCTTCGGCTGGGCCTGCTCCATTCCACCCGCACACCATTAATCAAATAAATAAAAAACCGCAAAAATACATTAGAATACAATAGGGATCGAACTTGAGACCTAAGGATAAATACGACACATCAACTTTTGTTGTCATAGTATTAGTTATATCTAATAAGCCATCACAGATATTCGATTTTTTTTGTTATGAATTTGTGCGGGCAAATTATTGGCCCATCTAAGGTTTCTGGCGGCCCGGCGGTCGAGGCAAAAATAATTGCCGGTAAACGGAATTGAACTCTAGACCTCCTACTTATTAACTCAGCCAACCAATCTAGCTCCTGTTATGTGTTCGAGTTAATGTTGATTTACGTGTTAAATTAGTCCCACCTCGCAATCTTACATCCAATCCACCCAATTTATATATGCCTCGAGTTTCCTGGGTATCACGAAGCCGTCTAAGGAATCAAACGGGACGTGGCAGAAATAAGGAAGAAAATAGAGAGGCTAATTCGTGGGCTATACTAATAAGGAAGGAAATCAAAAGGACGTGGCAGAAATAAGGCAGGAAATAGAGAGGCTAATTCGTGGGCTATACTTATAAGCAAGGAAATCAAAAGGACGTGGCAGCAATAAGGAAGGAAATAGAGAGGCTGATTCATGGGCTATACTAATAAGGAAGGAAAACAAAAGGACGTGGCAAAAAAATAAGGAAGAAAATAAGGAAGGAAATCAAAAGGACGTGGCAAAAATAAGGAAGAAAAGAGAGAGGTTGATTCATGGGCACTGATAAGGAAAGAGGCTAATTCGTGGGTAAATAAGAAAGAGGCCATATGTGGTGGTCGTACTAAATTGAATGGGGCGTGACATAGAAATAAATTGGGGCCATATGTGGTGGGGGTGAAGTATAAACACGTCAGGCACGCATGCTTAGGGCGACTGGCGTAAGAACTGAGAAAGAGAAAGATTGTGCTGTATTTTTTTTAACTCAAGAAAACAACCGTTTCTGGTTTTCTTTTTGGTCTTTTATGAATGTTTTATGGACCAGCCCACCCCTGCGGCCACCCCAAACGCTCGCACAGTGAGATCTTCACTTGACTTCAAATAGCTCAATTTTTATACGTACCTTGTTAGTGGCTACTTGAGATAGGATGGCTCAATTTAAATATTATCACGTTTACCAATAATTTTTGCATGACGTTTGGAAGACTAGAATTCGGAGCAACTTTTTTGATTTTGATTGCTTAATTCATAGGATGAAATATGATGAAAATCCTATCTATACACTATCTATCTTCTTCCATTTCTTTGTCCATCTCTCCATCTATTTTCTGAGATTTCAGGAGTCTGACAGATGAAGGTGGTTTTGTTGATACATGCCACCAACGGGCCACCCTCCGAGTCGTCCGATTGCTCAAATGTAATTGTTCATCCTCACTAATGTTCTCCTTACATGCCCTCCGACCACGCGCAAATGAGGAGAAGAAACATAATGAATCAAAGTCTCTTGCTTGGCTGAATCATGCCAACCTCCTGCAGTAGGCATATAGTGCTGGCACATGTGTTGTATCCATAAAAACTACTCCCTCCTTCCATCTATATAGGGCCTAATACATTTTTTGAGGATAAGTTTAACCAAATGTTAGAGCAATAATATATGACATGCAAGTTACAGAAAGCACATCGTCAAATTCGTATGTAAAAGGAGCTTTCAATGATATAATTTTCACATTATGCATGTCATATACTATTAATCTTGTCAATAGTCAAACGTAGTCTTGAAAAACGCATTAGGCCCTATATAGATGGAAGGAGGGAGTAGATTATTTATGCTCCATTGCAATGCATGAGTTCTTTTGTTCCTCTCGTTGCAACGCACGGGCATTTTTGCTAGTTCCACTTAAAGTCAATTTAAGTTCAAAATAAATGTATCCACACACCAAGTTCAACTAGCTAAGTGTCCGTGCGTTGCCACGGACTAACAAATATATATATACAAAGAGAAAATTAATGTGACATGAGAGTCAAAGGCCATTTTTATGGGATGATATCTCATGGTCATGATCTAGTAGGTACATACATCTCGTCATTGTCTTTCTTCCACACTCCATGTCTGAGCTACCACGCGACACTCGACTTCCTTCTCCCACCATGCATGCTTTTATCTCCTATTTCTCCTACCTCTACCTTGCACGACAGTACCAAGTTTCTTGTCCAACTATCATAATCTTCTCCGGTAGGGCACCCCCTTAGATTATTACTGACTTGTACATGTTGCAAATAAGATCAACGAAAATGGATACTAAATTTCTGATGAGAAATGAGAATTCGGGGCAATATCTTCCCAAAAAAATAATAATTCCAAGACAATCTTTTTATACCTTCTGTCAACATTGGGACACACATTCCATGCAATAAGCATGCAATGATGTTGATACTTGATTAATTGTCAATATATGTCTATAGTAAAGATAACTTTACTCAAAACATGTTTTTCTAAGAAGGAAGGATAATTCATATTAGAAAAAAAATAAAGGTTTGGGTTCATCCCACCAATGTTTCTCTTGTGCAACTCATCTCCGCACCTGCTCGCGAGATTGGCGTGTCTCGAGCACACCACTCCCACACACCCTCACAAGAGCGTCACAACCAATCTCTGAGTGCCACTGACACACATGCATGGAGCGCTCACTCCAAGCCTGACTATACACATTTCCACAGTAGCCGAATTCAAAGAGAATCAACGGGGCATCATCCACTGCTTTCTCAGGGTCCTATTCATCATGAAATCATAGACCAAGATATTCCTCCCATCCATTTTTTAGGGAAAGGATTTTTCTCGATGTTCCTCTCATCTTCATGGTAGTAATAACCTAAAAACGCCACCAGTCAACTCCGAAGAACATGCAACATTGTGAGAGTCAAAGTCATGGTCAGTCAACTCCGTCAAGAATTTCAAATTATGTGCTATCCAATACGTACTTGTTGCCGATGGAACGACCACATGGATAGCTCCTACAATCTTCATGCAGGTTGCACAAAATTACGCCATAGGAGGTTTCAAACCTTCAATGGGCCACCCTTGGCCATCCAGCCGGTGGTTTTCCATCCTTCCTTACGCCTGACGTCTTGTGGAACCAGGCGCATCCCAGATCCACCGCCTTCCATTCAGGTCGCCACACAGAGGGGAAAAATAGAGTAGGCGGTGGCGCGGAGGAGGAGGCGGTGGTTTCTATGTCACTGGTGTTTGTGTAGTTGTGCGTTGGAACTCACAACGTGGGGAGGACGAGGAAATGGGAGAGCAGATTGTCGATGGTGGCATGGGAAAAAGAACGCGGTCTGAGGAGGGGGTCGGTGGCTAGAACTTTGGAAAGGAAGGAAACCTGATTGTGTTTCCCTTTATTTTGTATATGGAAGTTATCGTATGGTTCATGTATGGCAACAAGTCCTATAAAAGAGAACCAAGGATTGATTGATGATTGTGTTTTATTTCATATGGAAACCGATTTGTCGGGGCTACATGTAAGTGCATTGTGACTAAGGAAGGATCAATAGATTGAATTAGATTAGAAAAAACCCAGCAGGAGGGTGGAGTTATTAATTAAGAAAAAAGTCAGTAGTGGGAGGTGGGATGAAATAAAACCGGACGAAAAAAAGTCAGTAGTGGGAGGTGGTAGTCTCCGCCGGCCAATTTTCGTCCCACCTCCACTGGTTTTTTTCGTCCTAAAAAAATCTATGAAATTTCGTAGGTTAACCAGGGACAACTCCCACCTTCCAGGTTTTTTTCCGTCTCACCTTCCATGATATTTTTTTGTACCTCGCCCCACCTCACACTGAGCCGCCAAGAATCGCAAAAACCGCCTACCTTAGCCAAATCAACAAATCTCTCTCATTAATGCAATTTTCTTTAGCAAACAAATAATAGATTCTTTCCTACCTTAGCCAAATCAACGGATCTCTTTCATTAATGCAATTTTCTTTAGCAAACAAATAATAGATTCTTTCCTACCTTAGCCAAATCAACGGATCTCTCTCATTAATGCAATTTTTCTTTAGGAAACAAAGAATAGATTCTTTCCTACCTTAGCCAAATCAACGGATCTCTTCCATTAATGCAATTTGCTTTAGCAAACAAATAATAGATTCTTTCCTACCTTAGCCAAATCAATGGATCTCTCCCCGGTTCGCTGGGCGCGTTTCGGTGGGTGGGCGTGGGGGTGGGGGTCATTTGATGGAAAAAACCATTTGAAAATAAACCGGTTGAAAGTGGGGGGACTATTCAACCAATTCGTCCATTAGGAGTAGAGATCAACGGATCTCTCCCCGGTTCGCTGGGCGCGTTTCGGTGGGTGGGCGTGGGGGTGGGGGTCATTTGATGGAAAAAACCGGTTGAAAATAAACCGGTTGAAAATAAACCGGTTGAAAGTGGGGGGACTATTCAACCAATTCGTCCATTAGGAGTAGAGATTTTTAATATTTGCCATCAAAATAGACGGGCGCGGCAACGCGCGCTAGGAGCGCCCGCGTCCATCAGCGCGCCGCCGACCGACGGGACGAATCCCCTGGCCACGCTGCCCTTTCCCAGATGCCCCGGTCCACCGCCGCCTTCTTTTCGAGAGCCGCTCCGATCTCGACGTGGTCTACTGACGCCGCCCCTCTCCCACCAGCAAGTTCTCCGCCTCCATCTCCCTCTGCCACCGCCAGCAGTACGTGCTCCTTCTTCCCTCTGCCGCCCCGTCCCTTCTCGACGCCCCCCTCACTCACACTTCACCTTCCGCCATAGCCCTTCCCATCATGGCCCCGACCCCCAGTGCCTCCATGTCGCCAGCCACATCTAGCCGTTCGGAACTCTTCCGATCTGAACCTGGTCGTCCTTGCCCACACATTGCTCCAATCCAAGTGCCCCGCCTGTTGGTTGGCTTTTGCCTCTTCGACGATCAGACCCGGGCAGCAAAGAGGCCGTAAAGCACCTCCTCCTCATGCCCGTATGATCACCCAAGCACTCGTGGTGGTCGTCTCCTTGTTCTTCCTCTTCACCAGATACAGGTTACAAGGAAGCTCCTGAATCGCCACCCTTTGCTTTCTCCCCTTCCTTCTGAATTATGCATAACCACAGGTCATTTTTGCAGCCAGATTTTGTTGCTCTTTTGAAGAGTCGATCAAGCCACTTCTCGCTGCATACTCCAATGTAATTTTGTCCTGGTATGAACTATGTACGAAACACATATCATGACCACTCATTTCTATTGACATTTTTTTGTAGGTGTTATTATTGACATTTGCATGATTTGATTATTGTCATTAGCAGTCCATCTGTAGCTGGTAAAGTGGGTCAAACTTATTATATCTGTGACTTACCACATGTTTGTTGAATCAATGTTGAAAACAACAAAGGGAATAATTATCCTGTGTCTAATTTAAACGCAGTCCTACCTGAACTTGTGGCTGGCT
The DNA here is from genome assembly GCF_018294505.1 of Triticum aestivum. Classification (NCBI taxonomy): domain Eukaryota; kingdom Viridiplantae; phylum Streptophyta; class Magnoliopsida; order Poales; family Poaceae; genus Triticum; species Triticum aestivum. The sequence continues at coordinate 664,914,461 of NC_057806.1, forward strand.
CTCTTTTTAGTCTTGCTTACCATCTGGATTAGCCCTGATCCATCTTCATCACCATGTTTACATATACAGATGTTATTGGAATAGTATCTGGAATTTCAGATATACTGAAGGTACGATTACCTGCTAGAGCACAAGAATCAGATGAAAGGAACTTGCTGTTCACAGATATTGAGTAAGCTATTTCATATAGATCATGATACATTAAACTTATCTGTTGATTTTATGATATTTAATCCATGATGCTATGTTTAGTGGAAACACTATGGAAGTTGCACTGTGGAGAGAACATGCAACTTCCTTCCAGGCTGATAATCTATACAACCTTGGTCCGACGCAACTAATTCCAGTTCTTTTGATTGAAAATTTTATGAAAAGTTACCTAGGTATGGTCGATGTTTCAAAGTATTTATTTACACCTTTTCAATTAAGAAAGAAGCCACATGGTTATAAAAAATGTAGGCTGTTCACAATAAGTTGCAGCGATGCTGCTAAGATTTATATCAATCCAGATATACCTGAGAAGATAAATTATTGTGCCAGGTAAAAAAAGTAACTAACATTACAAATTGTAACACATATCAGTTAACTGTTGTAATATACTTACCTTTATGTTCATTATGCTGAATGCAGACTAGGTAAACAAATGCCTACCATGTCTGACAGTCATGGCAGCACGTGATGATCGGTACAATCCAACAATTAGTAATGAAAGGGCTGGCACCGTCAAGGTCGATTTCCTGGTTACCATGAATCCTAATGAATTCCAGATACATCGTACCTCTAAATAATGTTATTCTGAAGGTCGATTTCCTGATTACCATGAATCCTAATGAATTCCAGATACATCGTACCTCTAAACATTTTCTTGGGAGTTATTTACACATGTCCTACTTTCAGAATAACTATCGAATACCCAACCAACAAATGTCAATTTCATTGATTATGTTAATTTTGTAGGGGAATAATATGATGAGCACGGTCACAATAATGAGACTGGCCTCAGAACATTGGTGATTCCTCTCTTGCCAAATATGCCATAGGAAGGCATTTCAAGCTGGAAGTGCATTTGTTTGCAGCAATAAAAAATGTGGTTGTACCTCAGCTACACCAAGGTAACCTATTATAAACTTGCTGATTAACATTTTTTATTGCCACAAGCTTATTTTCACACTGTCCTACCCAGGTACAAGGCGCGCCTTATTGGTGCTGAGGAATAATCAGGGGAAGCTGAGTTTGTGTTCTTTGAAAGAGACTTGAAGTTATCATGGGCGGTGCATCAGACCGCCCATTGGCTGTTACTGTAGCTCTAAATAATGCATAAGAAAATGTTTGTTTCTATGCGTGGTGCATCGTACCTCTAAATAATGTTTGTTTCTATAGCTCTGCTTTCTACGAAAATGCACTTAGATCTACTTTCTGCCAAGAATGTTTGAATCTGAATGCTATAATATCTAAATTCCTAATCCCTAGAGCTTGCATGCATTTCTTGTTTTTTCTGTTCTTTTGTTTTTGTACTATTTTAACTTTATTCTTTAGTTTGATAAAAATTTACCGTAGAATGATTGTTGTACCCAAATGATAATCGTCATACGTGTGGCACGAACTAATCCGATCCTGGCGTTTTATTTACTATTAAAAGTTGCCATCCAAAAAAACCCAGAAACTTGCCTTCTGAAAACAAAATTGTCGTCCTCAAGTCACTAAACTTGCCATAAAAAATATTTGGAGTTGCCATTTGTTTTTTTTAAATAAAAATTCAACTTTATTAGTTAGAAATAATTTTTACATCGTCCATAAGAAGAGGTACAATATCCTTCATCGGCTCCTCAAACCAATCCCTAGTGGCTGAAATTTTTGCTAATCTAGCTATTTCATGGGCCACTCTATTTGCTTCTCTAAAACAGTGTTCAAATTTAACTCTAGGAAAATCACAAGCCAAAAAGTAACAAGCATAAAAAACTGCAGCTGCCGCTCCCGCCGAGTGTCCTCCATTCTTCATTATGTCGATCACTTCCATGTTTTCTGAGTTTCCAACAAGGCGATTGCAGCCCACCTTCTATGCTAGGAATAAACCAAATTTAAGAGCCAGAACTTCAGCTGTTAATACATTATCACACCATTCAATCCACCAGTTTCCTCTAACGATGAACCTTCCCTTATCATCTTTCAGGACCACACCAACTGTACCTTGAAGGAGATCATGATCGAAAGCGGCATCAACATTCAGCTTCACAAATCCCCTAGGAGGGATACTCCATCCCCCTATTTTACGGTTGCCATGTGTTCGTGCCACACGTGTGGCACTTATCAGACTCGTTCTACAGTTTCGGGTAACAAAAAAAGAATATTCTCTGATGTGAGGCAACACCAATTTCTTTCCATAAGTTCTTTTGTTTCTGTCTTTTCATATGTTTCAAATAGTACATGATCCAATGTATAGCATGGACATAAGAGCATCTCCAGCTGCGCCCCCAACAGGCCCCAGGCCATTTTTAGCGCCGGCGGCCAAAAAAGGCCCAGTCACGTCCTCAGGAGCCCGTTTTTCGTCGGTTTGGGCCGAAACTGGCGCCGGCGGCCCCAGGCCAAACCCGGCGCGCTAGGGGGCGCTGGGGAAACTGATTTTGGCGTGAATGGGAATCGGCCCGCCGAGTCAGCGACACGCTGCTTCATCGTCCTCATCACCTCCCTGAATTTTTGGCATTAAACCAATTAGCCTCCTAATCCCCCCCCCCTGAATTTTTGGCATCAAACCAATTAGACTCCTAATCTCCACCCCCTCCCCCTCCCCCAACCTTTTGTGTGATTGGCAACGAAAATTGTTATGCAACCAATCTCTAAACATTTAACACTTGCCAAAATTTGGCATGCTAATTTTGAGCATCAAACTAATTAGCCTCCTAATCTTCACCCCTAAGTTTTTGTGTGATTGACAACAAAAATTGGTATGCAACCATTCTCTTGCCAACATTTAACAGTTGCCAAAATTTGGCATGTCAATTTTTGGCATCAAACCAACTAGCCTCCTAATCTCTGCCCCCAACCAGTTGTGTGATTGGCAACAAAAATGGGTATGCAACCAATCTCTAGTCAACATTTAACAGTTGCCAAAAATTTGGCATGCCATTTTTTGGCATCAAACCTATTACCCTCCTAATCTTCATCTCTAACTTTCTGTGTGATTGGCAACGAAAATTGGTATGCAACCATTCTCTTGCCAACATTTAACAGTTGCCAAAATTTGGCTTGCCAATTTTTGGCATCAAACTAATTAGCCTCCTAATCTCCGCCCCCAACCTATTGTGTGATTGACAACGAAAATGGGTATGCAACCAATCTCTAGCCAACATTTAACAGTTGCCAAAATTTGGCATGCCAATTTTTGGCATCAAACCAATTAGCATCCTAATCTCTACCCCAAATTGTTTGTGTGGTTGACAACGAAAATTAATATGAAACGAATCTCTAACCAACATTTAATAGTTGCCAAAATTTGACACTGTCAATTTTTGACATCAAACCAATTAGCTTCCTAATCTCCACCCTCCTCCCAATTTTCAGGGGGATGTGGGCCCCTCGTCATTCTTTCTTCCAATCAATGGCTTCCAATCATAAGGTCCTTGCCAGTCACTTTATAAACCCCCGACGACCGTCGACGAGCAGCAGCACCTCGTCGGTGAGCGAGCTAGCTGAACCTCCAGCCGAGACGATGGATATCTCACTACCCCTCCTCCTCCTAGCCGGCATCCTCATCCCCGTCATCTCGTACCTGCTGGTGACGAACCGCAGCACTGAGGAAGGGCGGCTGAAGCTGCCGCCGGGCCCGAAGCGGGTGCCGGTGCTCGGCAACCTGCACCAACTGGGCCCTCTACCGCATCGCAACCTGCGCGACCTGGCCGGGCGGCACGGCCCCGTCATGCTACTCCGCCTCGGCGCGATGACGATGGTGGTGGTCTCGTCCGCGGCTGCGGCGCGCGACGTCATGAAGGCCCATGACGCCGACTGTTGCAGCCGCCCCGCGTCGCCGGGACCCGCGCGGCTCTCCTACGGGCGCAAGAGCGTCTCCTTCTCGCCATACGGCGCCTACTGGCGCGACATGCGCGGACTCTTCGCCGCGGAGCTCCTCGGCGCGCGCGGTGTCGAAGCCTCCTGGGCCGCACGGCGGGAGCAGGTGGACAGGCTCATGGCCGCCCTGGGCGACGCTGCGGGGCCGGTGTCGTTGGACGAGCACGTGTTCCGTGTCGCCGATGGCGTGATCGCCACGGTGGCGTACGGGAGTGTGTACGGCGCGGAGGCGTTCGCGGGCAAGTACGAGCGGTTCCAGCACGTGCTACAGGAGGCCGTGGACATGTCGGCCAGCTTCTCCGCCGAGGACTTCTTCCCCAACACCGCCGGCCGCTTCCTCGACCGGCTCGCCGGCATCATCGCGCGCCGGGAGAGGATCTTCAGAGACCTCGACGGCTTCTTCGAGGAAGTGCTGGAGCAGCATCGAGACCCCACGCGCCCCAGGCCGGAGAGCGGCGGCGGCGACCTGGTGGATGCCCTCGTCAGAATCTGCGAGGAGCACGGCTTCACGAGGGACCACGTCAAGGCTGTCCTCCTGGACGCGTTCATCGGCGGCATCGACACGAGCTCTGTGACGATCCTGTGGGCGATGTCGGAGCTGATCCGGAAGCCGCAGGTGCTGAAGAAAGCGCAGGAGGAGATCAGGGCCGTGGTCGCCGGCAACGAGCAGCGGGTGCAATCGGACGACCTGCCGAAGCTGACCTACCTGAAGATGGTCGTCAAAGAGACCCTGCGGCTGCACCCACCGATTACGCTGCTTCTGCCGCGGGAGACGCTTCGGAGGGTGGAGATCGGCGGCTACAACGTGCCAGCGGGGTCGCGGGTGCTCGTGAACGCGTGGGCCATCGGGAGGGACCCCGCGAGCTGGGGGCAGGACGCGGAGGAGTTCAAGCCGGAGAGGTTCGAGGCCGGCGGGAGGCACGACAAGGTGGACTTCCGTGGCGCTCACTTGGAACTGATGCCGTTCGGCGCCGGCCGGCGAATCTGCCCCGCACTGGTCATGGGGGTGGCGAACGTGGAGTTCACGTTGGCCAACATGTTGTATGGCTTTGAGTGGGAGCTGCCGAAGGGGACGTTGGCCGAGAAGGTGAGCATGGAGGAGGCCGGTAGGCTGACCTTCCACCGCAAGACGCCGCTGGTGCTCGTGCCTACCCCATACGTAGTGTGACAAGCTCTGCTGCTCTGGTAGTGGTATATCGAGTTATACATCTGGCAAATATATCTTGAGTGAATTTAGTTGAACAAATGAAGAAAATTGATACATGCGCGCGTCTTTGGCTGGTAACATGAATCACTCTTTTTTATGTTTTGAGTTCCAGCACAAATTTGCTCCGAGTTTATACATCGGGTCTTGCGACATTATGGCCAGAACTTGAACTTACACCGTCATTTGGGAGAAAAATTGAAGTGATAATTACACTGTCATTACAGTGTACTAACAATGATATCTTGAGAGTTACAGTCTAGATACATACAATTCAAAGTTAAAATTAGCACTGAAACTTCTAAAATTATAGTGTATTTTACATACGTACTGTTTGTAAATTACACTTATAGATAATCTGTGATTACAGTGTATTTACGCAGAACTTACACTGATACTGTGTAAATATTAGAGTGGCATTACTGGACTTCCAAAAAATACAGTGAAAATATTACAATGGCCAAACCGATTGCACTCATGACCCACTTCCAAAACAACAAAACAGTGGTACATGAAAACAAAGTAGAGCACAACAAAAATGTAGAACAAAAATGGCACTGTGATTACATGAGTACGCTTTCAAATTATGAAAAAACTGCTGCATATTAGCACAACAAGAACTGCAGATTGCCACTGTAAAAGAACTGTAGAGTACCACTGTAAATTAGTGTAATTTTGTCAAGCCTTATTTGTAATTTATAGTAGTACATTTACAGTTTTACGGTGGAATGACAGTGTAAATGTGCAGTTGAATTACGCTGTAAATCTGTAGGTTTGCAGTTTTCACACTAAGAGAGTGCTATCATCTAACTTTGACAAACCCCAAAACTATATAGAAAAATGATGTTACCCAACAAAGACAAACCAACCTAACAAAAAACAAAAAATGCACTGAAAAATACGTTGTAACTGCTGCGACTTACAGTGAGTTGCACAAGAATCACAGTGTAATTTCCTTGTGATTTACACAGTATCAGTGAACCACAGATAGCAACCAAAGTTGAGGATCCGGCAATAGCATGGTGTGAACCACACATAAATGATAGATCAAATTTAACTAAGTAATTGCATGCACGCACCGAGAGATCTTGAAGTAGGAAGATGAGCTATTGCTGTGGATACGTACTAACCTGGTTCGACAGCCATTGCAATTCCCCGAATCAATCCACCTGAATCAGGCTCCAGCACCATAGATGAGGCCTGTGGATTACAACGAACATGAACAAAGGGGAAATGAGGTTGTACAAATTTACCAACATAAATACCATTAACAGGTGCTTTGCTCTATGGTTTTTCTGTTCCCTCATTTTGAACGCTGGGCTTATAATTTAGTTCTGATGAATAATTCAATTTTGAAAATCACTCGCTACAATCAATCAAAATACATGCACCAAATGAGAACTAAGAAAAGTATCATACCTTCACATTTGCATTCCTACAAAGTGAGGCATGCCCAAATACAGAGGGGACTTGAAAATTATAGGACAAACAAGAATTGATCTGTGATGAAAGAAATACCTTCAAATAGATGACTCTGATATGCACCGTCCTCACGTCGTTCATTTAGAATAGAAAAGCTGAATAGATGGTGGTTACTCTAAGTCAACTCTGGACTGTGTGAAAGAATATTAGACCCGAGTAAATAATCTCACACTGTAACAATTAGAACTATGAGCAATTTGAAGATGTTGTGTTTAAGCATATTAATCTCAGCCAAGAAATCATTGAAGGTGAAAGCAGTGACTCACCTTGCAATGCAGCTGAATCAGCCAACCAATTGGAACTGAGGTCTAATTGATCAAGCTAGAGAACCTGCGTTTATTTGAGAGCACAAAGAACAATATCAATAGAAATATAATCTGTAATGCAGAATTGGGGGGAATGGTGGAGGGACCATCGGCAGAAGAGGGAAGACAAGTGACCTGAGTGTCAACCATGGCTGTCGTTTAAGGTTTTGTAGAAGCAGGAGCGAAGAGGGTAGACAGTGGACATTATATGGACGCGAGATTAAAGGAGGAGCGTGAACCGACAATGTAACTGACCTGAACACATCGATTGCCATTACTGGCCTCTTGTAACCGTGATTCAATTACTGAAACGACGGAGTCGAATCGACAATGGACGGTCTGCTGCCTTGGGAACTGTCTGCGTTCCACATTTCTGGCCGTCGGATCACATGCGCTGGACGTTTCTTGCCGTTCGTTCAATCTAATCCCACTTGGGCCCCAAAGAGGCAAACTGTCTGATGGATGCTACTCCGGTAGAAAAAAACGGAGCCATGTGGTTGATGGGGCCAAAAATAAGCCCATGTAGCAGGGGGCTACGATCGGAATAGCAACATGTAAAGATGCATTTGGAAAACAGGTGTTGTGCTGAAATTTTTCGAGTTTGCTTCCCTTTGTCAAAAAATTATGAGAATGCAAATAAGCTGCAGCTTGAAAAGGAATTTGGTAAGCTACAATATGTATTGTAATCAAGCTGCAGTTTACTTACTATGGAGAGCCTGGATTGCATCTAGATAAGTTTCTTCTTCATTTAAGTTGATTCAATATGCAAACTTAGAGCCCAGTAGATCAGTTCTACTTTATATATGACAAATATTAGCACCAACTTGTGAAAATGAGGGGCACATTGATGCACACGATCAATTCTGTTCGTCTAAACATATACTCCATCTGTTAAGTAATATAAGACGTTTTAGATCAGTAAAGTAGTAATCTAAAATGTCTTGCATTATTTTACAGCAGAGTATATAATGTAATACCCATTATTTCTTATTTTCATTGTTACCACCAATTTTGTCATGGAGGTGATTATTTTGTAAAATTACAAAGAACATGCGCAAATCATGTCTAATTGCTCAAAAAGCGTCAATGGATTACAACTAATTATTTGTCAGAGAAAGCAAACACTTGAGAGCAAATGATTTCCTAATGTGATACTCTAATTGTATTGGAAACTTAATTCATCCTCATGCACTTCAAAATATTTTGCGTTAGAGTTTTATGACTTATTTTTCACGCGACATCTTTTTATATACATCGAAGGGGACGGCAGTGTTCCTATGTTGAGCCTAGCCTGCCAGCAGTTACAAGCATGTGATGGCGTGCCTACGTGCCTGATGATCACTGAGCAAAGTAAAAACCCTTATGTACAATGGTTCACGCTATGCCCTCCCAAGCAATGAGCAAAGTAGGTGTCTTGGTATACAATGTTTTTATTGGGTCATGTCGTAACACTTGTGTGTTTCTGGTGTATTTTGCACAATGTTGTTAACTAGTAAACTTGCACATGCAATGCACGTATCCGCCCAAAGAAAATCCTTGCTCATAGAACCCTTTTAAGCCATCTATGCTCATAAAACCCTTCTAGGCCATCTATATTCTATTGTCTGGAGAACAACATGCCATGTATATTGGCTATTGCAGAAGTTAAAAGAGTTGGCTAGAGACAACTTTGCTAAATTCAGCAATATATATGTGTGTCTTAGGGCAATCTCCAATGCACCTCATCATTGTTAGCAAGTGGAACCACTATGCAGCCACTGTGTTTAGGTAATTAGGAAAAAAAGAATATATATGATTAAACATGCTGACTGCCACCACGAGGGCCTTGCTTGGGTCGACTGTTTTCGCCCGGCTGGCCATATGTGACACTTTGCGTCCTCTGTGCCCTGTGCCTTGCTATGTACTCTCTCCTTCCATATATCTCTTTTGCCCCTTGTAATACCCCCTGACCATCCTGGCAATTTGGGCATTTTAAAATTCAAAAAGTTATATTGGATTTACAATGGGATCACCAATCGGAAAATTATGATTTACTCAACTATTGATTCAACATCACTCGGCAACATAATGGGCGTGGTAGGCGAAAAAATATAACAACCTGAATTGTAATGAACAAAGGATCTAGCTGACAATGTTAAGTGGGCACAAGGACAACTGAATCTTCAGAATTAGTGATTGCAGCAATATAACATGACATAGAAAACAATAATCAACCTGACCCTACTTCCTAGTTTGATTTCAACAAAGTATTAGAAGAGTCATGTTAAATTGAATTTTGAACTATACCATATGAAAAGCCGACCGAGGCTAATTGCCCATCTTGTAGTTTCATGTAAAATTTATACAGAAAGTTCATCAGAAAATTTGGTGCCCATTTTTCTAGCAAAATTGATCAAATAGAAAGAAGGCAAGCTAACTGCTATAGGTCAATCAAAAGCTTACACACCATGTTTCAAGAAAACATAGAAATAATCCAATTGAGTAGCATCAAACAAATGAAAGCTTGCAGTCGAGTGATACAGATATGGTGGATGATTGCATATAACTAAAACATGTAACATAAGGGAAAGAGTTTTGTAAAGAATGCACATAACCTATTTAATCGTATTCCTTCTACTCTTACATCCAAACGTTACACAATCCGTGTGGAAAGAACTGATAATAAATTCATACATGACATGCTATGTGTAAGCTATATATGAAACAAGATCAAGATTCAAAGAGGTATATGTTATATTTGTAAGAAATTGTCTACCTTTAATTATAATTCACAAAATACCCGATTCAAGTGACTACCTTGATTGAAGAACTAACTGGTTACAGATTTAACAACTGACATTCCTATCCACCCTTGCTTCCCTTGAGTCTTGACATAGACAATATTCATCTTACAAACAAGAAATAGCTTTATAAGGAGGTAACACTTAGGATCAAAAGCTTGCAGATCAAATTCTATAGAGCTTAAAAAAAATCTTGGCAGACAACATGGGCACAGCTCTCTATCTAAAACCATTCTTAAGAGAACAGAAAAACACTAGTAGAAAAGGGGGCAAAGGTCCAGGTCGGGTCAGCCCATTAGTCCCGGTTCAGTCCAGAACCGGGACCAATGGTGGCATTGGACCCGATTCGTGAGCCCAGGGGCCGGCCGGGCCATGTGGGCCATTGGTCCCGGTTTGTCTGGACCTTTTGGTCCTGGTTGGTGGGACGAACCGGGACCAATGGGCCTCGCTCCTGGCCCACCACCATTGGTCCCGGTTGGTGGCTTGAACCGGGACCAAAGGCTCCCCTTTAGTCCCGGTTCATGCCACCAACCGGGACAAATGAGGTGCCTATATAAACCCCCTCGCGTAAGAGCAGAGCACATTGCTCTGTTTTTTCTGGCCGAGGGGGAGAGGGCTTGGTGGTGCTCTAGCTCATCTCCTATGCACACAAGGTGTTCGATGAAATGCCCGAGCCACACTACTTAAGCTTTCTCCTCTCCAAGCTCGACCTCCAAGCTCCATTTTCCTCAATATTTGTCTAGGTTTAGCGGCCCGTCATGCCCCGTCCCCGTCTTTGTTGGGGAACGTAGTAATTTCAAAAAAATTCCTACGCACACGCAAGATCATGATGATGCATAGCAACAAGAGGGGAGAGTGTGATCTATGTACCTTTGTAGATCGACAACGGAAGCGTTAACTTGGTTGATGTAGTCGTACGTCTTCACGGCCCGACCGATCAAGCACCGAAACTATGACACCTCCGAGTTCTTGCACACGTTCAGCTCGATGACGATCCCCGGACTCCGATCCAGCAAAGTGTCGGGGAAGAGTTCCGTCAGCACGACGGCGTGGTGACGATCTTGATGTTCTACCGTCACAGGGCTTCGCCTAAGCACCGCTACAATATTATCGAGGATTATGGTGGAAGGGGGCACCGCACACGGCTAAGAATAAGATCACGTGGATCAACTTGTGTGTCTAGGGGTGCCCCCTGCCCCCGTATATAAAGGATCAAGGGGAGGAGGCCGGCCGGCCACATATGGCGCGCCAAGGAGGAGTCCTCCTCCTAGTAGGAGTAGGACTCCTACTAGGAGGGGGAAAGAAGTGGGGAGGGAGAAGGAAAGAGGGGGCGCCGCCCCCCCTCTCCTAGTCCAATTCAGACCAGGGGGAGGAGGCGCGCGGCCCACCTTTGGCTGCCCCCCTCTCTCTCCACTAAGGCCCATATGGCCCATTACTTCTCCCAGGGGGGTTCCGGTAACCCTCCGGCTCTCCGGTTTTTCTCCGAAATCACCCGGAACACTTCCGGTGTCCGAATATAGCCGTCCAATATATCAATCTTTATGTCTCGACCATTTCGAGACTCCTCGTCATGTCCGTGATCACATCCGGGACTCCGAACAAACTTCGGTACATCAAAATGCATAAACTCATAATATAACTGTCATCGAAACCTTAAGCGTGCGGACCCTACGGGTTCGAGAACAATCTAGACATGACCGAGACACGTCTCCGGTCAATAATCAATAGCGGGACCTGGATGCCCATATTGGTTCCTACATATTCTACGAAGATCTTTTATCGGTCAGACCGCATAACAACATACGCTGTTCCCTTTGTCATTGGTATGTTACTTGCCCGAGATTCGATCGTCGGTATTCTATACCTAGTTCAATCTCGTTACCGGCAAGTCTCTTTACTCGTTCTGTAATACATCATCCCACAACTAACTCATTAGTTGCAATGCTTGCAAGGCTTAAGTGATGTGCATTACCGAGAGGGCCCAGAGATACCTCTCCGACAATCGGAGTGACAAATCCTAATCTCGGAATACGCCAACCCAACATGTACCTTTGGAGACACCTGTAGAGCTCCTTTATAATCACCCAGTTACGTTGTGACGTTTGGTAGCACACAAAGTGTTCCTCTGGCAAACGGGAGTTGCATAATCTCATTAGTCATAGGAACATGTATAAGTCATGAAGAAAGCAATAGCAACATACTAAACGATCGGGTGCTAAGCTAATGGAATGGGTCATGTCAATCAGATCATTCAACTAATGATGTGATCCCGTTAATCAAATAACAACTCTTTGTCCATGGTTAGGAAACATAACCATCTTTGATTAACGAGCTAGTCAAGTAGAGGCATACTAGTGACACTCTGTTTGTCTATGTATTCACACATGTATTATGTTTCCGGTTAATACAATTCTAGCATGAATAATAAACTTTTATCATGATGTAAGGAAATAAATAATAACTTTATTATTGCCTCTAGGGCATATTTTCTTCAGTCTTCACCGCCGTCGATCACCCACGCCGAGCTCATCGCCGGCACCACCGTGGTGAGCCTCTTGTTCTTATCTTCTTTCTGAAAGGAAAAAATATTCTTACTTGTATGTTTACATAGATACTTGTATTATTTTTTTACTTTTATTATTGCATCTTATATAGTGCGATGGTTTTGGTATCCGCCCCCGTCGTCCCTCGTCCTGTCTATGATTCGGATGTGGTATATATATTATGTTTATAACTATTGGTTCATTTATTGTTTATGAAAATTATGCCGACCAACGTGACATAGATTTTTTTATGTAGGATGTATGTGAATCGGAAATTCCAGCCGATCCTATTGTCGAGAGATTAAATTTAGTTGAAGAATAAAACGATTTGTTGAAGGAAAAAATAATAAAAATTGAGGAGGAGAAGATGATATTGGAGTTGCATGTTGCGGATGTCGTCGATGATCACAAGATCAAGATGGATGCAATGCGCTTGAAGATTAGAAAGATTAGAAAATATGCCATTCATACCGAGGCTTGGTATCATTATGCCGTTGGATCAATTGTTACCTTGGTTGCGATTATGATCGCATTTGTTTTCACATTGAAATGTTTTACATAGTTTCAATGTATGGTTTAATTAATTAGATGCTCTGAAGAGCTATATGTTGTTAGATGAGAACTATGTATGTACTTTGGTTTTAATGTGATGATGAACTTCTATTAATTTGGACACTTAATTATATATAACGCACGCAGATGAACCGTCAATGGATGTACGGTGACAGACACGCCTCCGAGTACATTAAGGGCGTGCATGAGTTTCTCGATGCGACTGAGGCAAACAAGCAGAATGGTTTTATATGTTGTCCATGCACTGAATGTGGGAATACGCGGTCTTATTCTAACCGGAAAATCCTTCACTCCCACCTGCTTTACAAGGGTTTCATGACACACTATAATGTTTGGACGAGGCACAAAGAAATAGGGGTTATGATGGAAGACGGCGAAGAAGAAGAGTACGATGACAAGTATGTGCCCCCTGAATACAGTGATGCTGCAACAGGGGGAGCTGGTGAAGATCAAGAGGAACCAGACGATGTGCCCAATGATGCTGCAACAGGTGAAGCTGCTAAAGATCAAGAGGAACCAGATGATGTGCCCAATGATGACGATCTCCGCCGGGTCATTGTCGATGCAAGGACGCAATGCGAAAGTCAAAAGGAGAAGCTGAAGTTCGATCGCATGTTAGAGAATCACAAAGAAGGGTTGTACCCCAATTGCGAAGATGGCAACACAAAGCTCGGTACGGTACTGGAATTGCTGCAATGGAAGGCAGAGAATGCTGTGGCTGACAAAGGATTTGAGAAGCTACTGAAAATATTGAAGAAGAAGCTTCCAAAGGATAACGAATTGCCTGACAGTACATACGCAGCAAAGAAGGTCGTATGCCCTCTAGGATTGGAGGTGGAGAAGATACATGCATGCCCTAATGACTGCATCCTCTACCGCGGTGCATACAAGGATCTGAACGCATGCCCGGTATGCGGTGCATTGCGGTATAAGATCAGACGAGATGCCCCTGGTGATGTTGACGGCGAGCCCCCCCAGGAAGAGGGTTCCTGCGAAGGTGATGTGGTATGCTCCTATAATACCACGGTTGAAACGTTTGTTCAAAAACGAAGAGCATGCCAAGTTGATGCGATGGCACAGTGAGGACCATAAGAAAGACGGGAAGTTGAGAGCACCCGCTAACGGGTCGCAGTGGAGAAAAGTCGAGAGAAAGTACTGGGATGAGTTTGCAAAGGACCCAAGGAACGTATGGTTTGCTTTAAGCACGGATGGCATTAATCCTTTTGGGGAGCAGAGCAGCAATCACAGCACCTGGCCCGTGACTCTATGTATGTATAACCTTCCTCCTTGGATGTGCATGAAGCGGAAGTTCATTATGATGCCAGTTCTCATCCAAGGCCCTAAGCAACCCGGCAACGACATTGATGTGTACCTAAGGCCATTAGTTGAAGAACTTTTACAGCTGTGGAATGGAAATGGTGTACGTACGTGGGATGAGCACATACAGGAGGAATTTAACCTAAAGGCGTTGCTGTTCGTGACCATCAACGATTGGCCTGCTCTCAGTAACCTTTCAGGACAGACAAACAAAGGATACCACGCATGCACACACTGTTTAGATGACACTGAAAGTATATACCTGGACAAATGCAGGAAGAATGTGTACCTGGGCCATCGTCGATTTCTTCCGACCAACCATCAATGTCTAAAGAAAGGCAAGCATTTCAAAGGCGAGACAGATCACCGGAAGAAGCCCGCCATGCGTACCGGTGATCACGTACTTGCTATGGTCAATGATTTACACGTAATATTTGGAAAGGGTCCCGGTGGACTAGCTGTTCCTAATGACGCTGAGGGACACACACCCATGTGGAAGAAGAAATCTATATTTTGGGACCTACCCTACTGGAAAGACCTAGAGGTCCTCTCTTCAATCGACGTGATGCACGTGACGAAGAACCTTTGCGTGAACCTGCTAGGCTTCTTGGGTGTGTATGGGAACACAAAAGATACACCCGAGACACGGGAGGACCTACAACGTTTGCACAAAAAAGATAGCATGCCTCCGAAGCAGTATAAAGGTCCTGCCAGCTACGCTCTTACGAAAGAAGAGAAAGAAATCTTCTTTGAATGCCTGCTCGATATGAAGGTCACGACTGGCTTCTCATCGAATATAAAGGGAATAATAAATATGCTAGAGAAAAAGTTTCAGAACCTAAAGTCTCATGACTGCCACGTGATTATGACGCAACTGCTTCCGTTGCATTGAGGGGTCTCTACCGGAAACGTCCGATAGCCATTGTGAAGCTATGTGCATTCCTCAATGCAATCTCTTAGAAGGTGATCGATCCAGAAATCATACCAAGGCTAAGGAGTGATTGTTGGGGCATGTAGTAATTTCAAAAAAATTCCTACGCACACGCAAGATCATGGTGATGCATAGCAACGAGAGGGGAGAGTGTTGTCTACGTACCCTCGTAGATCGACAGCGGAAGCGTTATGACAACGCGGTTGATGTAGTCATACGTCTTCACGGCCCGACCGATCAAGCACCAAAACTATGGCACCTTCGAGTTTTAGCACACGTTCAGCTCGATGACGATCCCCGGACTCCGATCCAGCAAAGTGTCGGGGAAGAGTTCCGTCAGCACGACGGCGTGGTGATGATCTTGATGATCTACCGTCGCAGGGCTTCGCCTAAGTACTGCTACAATATTATCGAGGAGTATGGTGGAAGGGAGCACCGCACATGGCTAAGAAAATGATCACGAGGATCAACTTGTGTGTCTAGAGGTGCCCCCTTGCCCCCGTATAAAGGAGCAAAGGGGGGAGGCCGGCCGGCCCTTGGGCGCGCATAGGAGGAGGAGTCCTCCTCCTAGTAGGAGTAGGACTCCCCTCTTTCCTACTCCTACTAGGAGGGGGAAAGGAAAGGGGAGAGGCAGAAGGAAAGGGGGGCGTCGCCCCCCCTCTCCTAGTCCAATTCGGACCAGAGGGGGAGGTGGCGCGCGGCCCACCCTGGCCGCCCCTCTCTCTCTCTCTCTCTCCACTAGGGCCCACCCTGGCACTCCGGTTTTCTCCGAAATCACCCGGAACACTTCCAGTGTCCGAATATAGCTGTCCAATATATCAATCTTTATGTCTCGACCATTTCAAGACTCCTCGTCATGTCCGTGATCATATCCGGGACTCCGAACAAACTTCGGTACATCAAAATATATAAACTCATAATGAAACTGTCATCGTAACGTTAAGCGTGCGGACCCTACGGGTTCGAGAACAATGTAGACATGACCGAGACATGTCTCCGGTCAATAACCAATAGCGGAACCTGGATGCTCATATTGGTTCCCACATATTCTACGAAGATCTTTATCGGTCAGACCGCATAACAACATACTTTGTTCCCTTTGTCATCGGTATGTTACTTGCCCGAGATTCAATCGTCGGTATCTCAATACCTAGTTCGATATCGTTACCGGCAAGTCTCTTTACTCGTTTCGTAATACATCATCTCGCAACTAACTCATTAGTTGCAATGCTTGCAAGGCTTATGTGATGTGCATTACCAAGAGGGCCCAGAGATACCTCTCCGACAATCGGAGTGACAAATCCTAATCTCGAAATACGCCAACCCAACATGTACCTTTGGAGACACCTGTAGAGCTCCTTTATAATCACCCAGTTACATTGTGACGTTTGGTAGCACACAAAGTGTTCCTCTGGTAAACGGGAGTTGCATAATCTCATAGTCATAGGAACATGTATAAGTCATGAAGAAAGCAATAGCAACATACTAAACGATCGGGTGCTAAGCTAATGGAATGGGTCATGTCAATCACATCATTCTTCTAATGATGTGATCCCGTTAATCAAATGACAACACATGTCTATGGTTAGGAAACATAACCATCTTTGATTAACGAGCTAGTCAAGTAGAGGCACACTAGTGACGTTTAGTTTGTCTATGTATTCACACAAGTATTATGTTTCCGGATAATACAATTCTAGCATGAATAATAAACTTTTATCATGATATAAGGAAATAAATAATAACTTTATTAGTGCCTCTAGGGCATATTTCCTTCAGTCTCCCACTTGCACTAGAGTCAATAATCTAGATTACACAGTAATGATTCTAACACCCATGGAGCTTTGGTGTTGATCATGTTTTGCTCGTGGAAGAGGCTTAGTCAACGGGTCTGCAACATTCAGATCCGTATGTATCTTGCAAATCTCTATGTCTCCCACCTGGACTAGATCCCGGATCGAATTGAAGCGTCTCTTGATGTGCTTGGTTCTCTTGTGAAATCTGGATTCCTTTGCCAGGGCAATTGCACCAGTATTGTCACAAAAGATTTTCATTGGACCCGATGCACTAGGTATGACACCTAGATCGGATATGAACTCCTTCATCCAGACTCCTTCATTTGCTGCTTCCGAAGCAGCTATGTACTCCGCTTCACATGTAGATCCCGCCACAACGCTTTGTTTAGAACTGCACCAACTGACAACTCCACCGTTTAATGTAAACACGTATCCGGTTTGCGATTTAGAATCGTCCGGATCAGTGTTAAAGCTTGCATCAACGTAACCCTCTTTGTCACCTCCATATATGAGAAACATATCCTTAGTCCCTTTCAGGTATTTCAGGATGTTCTTGACCGCTATCCAGTGATCCACTCCTGGATTACTTTGGTACCTCCCTGCTAGACTTATAGCAAGACATACATCAGGTCTGGTACACAGCATTGCATACATGATAGAGCCTATGGCTGAAGCATAGGGAACATCTTTCATTTTCTCTCTATCTTCTGCAGTGGTCGGGCATTGAGTCTTACTCAATTTCACCTGCAAGAATCCTTTCTTTGCTTGATCCATTTTGAACTTCTTGAAAACTTTGTCAAGGTATGTGCTTTGTGAAAGTCCAATTAAGTGTCTTGATCTATCTCTATAGATCTTAATGCCCAATATGTAAGCAGCTTCACCGAGGTCTTTCATTGAAAAACTCTTATTCAAGTATCCCTTTATGCTATCCAGAAATTCTATATCATTTTTGATTAGTAATATGTCATCTACACATAATATCAGAAATGCTACAGAGCTCCCACTCACTTTCTTGTAAATACAGGCTTCTCCAAAAGTCTGTACAAAACCAAATGCATTGATCACATTATCAAAGCGTTTATTCCAACTCCGAGAGGCTTGCACCAGTCCATAAATGGATCGCTGGAGCTTGCACACTTTGTTAGCTCCCTTTGGATCGACAAAACCTTCTTGCTGCATCATATACAACTCTTCTTCCAGAAATCCATTCAGGAATGCAGTTTTGACATCCATCTGCCAAATTTCATAATCACAAAATGCGGCAATTGCTAACATGATTCGGACAGACTTAAGCATCGCTACGGGTGAGAAGGTCTCAACGTAGTCAATCCCTTGAACTTGTCGAAAACCTTTTGTGAAAAGTCGAGCTTTGTAGACAGTAACATTACCGTCAACGTCAGTCTTCTTCTTGAAGATCCATTTATTCTCAATTGCTTGCCGATCTTTGGGCAAGTCAACCTAAGTCCACACTTTGTTCTCATACATGGATCCCATCTCAGATTTCATGGCTTCAAGCCATTTTGCGGAATTTGGGCTCACCATCGCTTCTCCATAGTTCGTAGGTTCATCATGATCTAGTAGCATGACTTCCAGAATAGGATTACCGTACCACTCTGGTGCGGATCTTACTCTGGTTGATCTACGAGATTCAGTAGTATCTTGTTCTGAAGTTTCATGATCATCATCATTACCTTCCTCACTAATTGGTGTAGGTGTCACAGAAACCGGTTTCTGTGATGTAATACTTTCCAATAAGGGAGCAGGTATAGTTACCTCATCAAGTTCTACTTTCCTCCCACTCACTTCTTTTGAGAGAAACTCCTTCTCTAGAAAGTTTCCGAATTTAGCAACAAAAGTCTTGCCTTCGGATCTGTGATAGAAGGTGTATCCAACAGTTTCCTTTGGATATCCTATGAAGACACATTTCTCTGATTTGGGCTCGATCTTATCGGGATGAAGCTTTTTCACATAAGCATCGCAACCCCAAACTTTCAGAAACGACAACTTTGGTTTCTTGCCAAACCACAGTTCATAAGGCGTCGTCTCAACGGATTTTGATGGTTCCCTATTTAATTTGAATGCGGTCGTCTCTAAAGCATAACCCCAAAATGATAGCGGTAAATCAGTAAGAGACATCATAGATCGCACCATATCTAGTAAAGTACGATTATGATGTTCGGACACACCATTACGCTGTGGTGTTCCGGGTGGCGTGAGTTGCGAAACTATTCCGCATTGTTTCAAATGTACACCAAACTCATAACTCAAATATTCTCCTCCACGATCAGATCGTAGGAATTTTATTTTCTTGTTACGATGATTTTCAACTTCACTCCAAAATTCTTTAAACTTTTCAAATGTTTCAGACTTATGTTTCATTAAGTAGATATACCCATATCTGCTTAAGTCATCTGTGAAGGTGAGAAAATAACGATATCCGCCATGAGCCTCAACATTCATCGGACCACATACATCTGTATGTATGATTTCCAACAAATCTGTTGCTCTCTCCATAGTACCGGAGAACGGTGTTTTGGTCATCTTGCCCATAAGGCACGGTTCCCAAGTACCAAGTGATTCATAATCAAGTGGTTCCAAAAGTCCATCAGTATGGAGTTTCTTCATGCGCTTTACACCGATATGACCTAAACGGCAGTGCCACAAATAAGTTGCACTATCATTATCAACTCTGCATCTTTTGACTTCAACATTATCAATATGTGTGTCACTACTATCGAGATTTAATAAGAATAGACCACTCTTCAAGGGTGCATGACCATAAAAGATATTACTCATATAAATAGAACAACCATTATTCTCTGATTTAAATGAATAACCGTCTCGCATCAAACAAGATCCACATATAATGTTCATGCTCAACGCTGGCACCAAATAACAATTATTTAGGTCTAATACTAATCCCGAAGGTAGATGTAGAGGTACGTGCCGACCGCGATCACATCGACTTTGGAACCATTTCCCACGCGCATCGTCACCTCGTCCTTAGCCAATCTTCACTTAATCCGTAGTCCCTGTTTCGAGTTGCAAATATTAGCAACAGAACCAGTATCAAATATCCAGGTGCTACTACGAGCATTAGTAAGGTACACATCAATAACATGTATATCATATATACCTTTGTTCACCTTGCCATCCTTCTTATCCGCCAAATACTTGGGGCAGTTCCGCTTCCAGTGACTAGTCTATTTGCAGTAGAAGCACTCAGTCTCAGGCTTAGGTCCAGACTTGGGTTTCTTCTCTTGAGCAGCAATTTGCTTGCTGTTCTTCTTGAAGTTCGCCTTCTTCTTCCCTTTACCCTTTTTCTTGAAACTGGTGATTTTGTTAACCATCAACACTTGATGCTCCTTTTTGATTTCTACCTCCGCAGCCTTTAGCATCGCGAAGAGCTCGGGAATTGTCTTATTCATCCCTTGCATATTATAGTTCATCACGAAGCTTTTGTAGCTTGGTGGCAGTGATTGGAGAATTCTGTCAATGACGCAATCATCTGGAAGATTAACTCCCAATTGAATCAAGTGATTATTATACCCAGGCATGTTGAGTATATGCTCACTGACAGAACTATTCTCCTCCATCTTGTAGCTATAGAACTTATTGGAGACTTCATATCTCTCAATCCGGGCATTTGCTTGAAATATTAACTTCAACTCCTGGAACATCTCATATGCTCCATGACGTTCAAAACGTCGTTGAGTCCCGATTCTAAGCCGTAAAGCATGGCACACTGAACTATCGAGTAGTCATCAGCTTTGCTCTGCCAGACATTCATAACATCTGGTGTTGCTCCAGCAGCAGGCCTGGCACCCAGCGGTGCTTCCAGGACGTAATTCTTCTGTGCAGCAATGAGGATAATCCACAAGTTATGGACCCAGTCCGTGTAATTGCTACCATCATCTTTCAACTTTGCTTTCTCAAGGAACGCATTAAAATTCAACGGAACAACAGCACGGGCCATCTATCTACATTCAAACATAAACAAGCAAGATACTATCAGGTACTAAGTTCATGATAAATTTAAGTTCAATTAATCATATTACTAAAGAACTCCCACTTAGATAGACATCCCTCTAATCCTCTAAGTGATTACGTGATCCAAATCAACTAAACCATGTCCGATCATCATGTGAGATGGAGTAGCTTCATTGGTGAACATCACTATGTTGATCATATCTACTATATGATTCACGCCCGACCTTTCGGTCTCCGTGTTCCGAGGTCATATCTGTATATGCTTGGCTTGTCAAGTATAACCTGAGTATTCCGCGTGTGCAACTGTTTTGCACCCGTTGTATTTGAACGTAGAGCTTATCACACCCGATCATCACGTGGTGTCTCAGCACGAAGAACTTTCGCAACGGTGCATACTCAGGGAGAACACTTCTTGATAATTAGCGAGAGATCATCTTAAAATGCTACCGTCAATCAAAGCAAGATAAGATGCATAAAATATAAACATCACATGCAATCAATATAAGTGATATGATATGGCCATCATTATCTTGTGCCTGCGATCTCCATCTTCGAAGCACCGTCATGATCACCATCATCACCGGCCCGACACCTTGATCTCCATCGTAGCATCGTTGTTGTCTCGCCAATCTTATGCTTCTACGACTATCGCTACCGCTTAGTGATAAAGTAAAGCATTACAGGGCGATTGCATTGCATACAATAAAGCGACAACCATATGGCTCCTGCCAGTTGCCGATAACTCGGTTACAAAACATGATCATCTCATACAATAAAAGTTAGCATCATGTATTGACCATATCACATCACAACATGCCCTGCAAAAACAAGTTAGACGTCCTCTACTTTGTTGTTGCAAGTTTTACGCGGCTGCTACGGGCTTTAAGCAAGAACCAATCTTACCTACGCATCAAAAACCACAACGATATTTGTCAAGTTGGTGTTGTTTTAACCTTCGCAAGGACCGGACGTAGCCACACTAGGTTCAACTAAAGTTGGAGAAACTGACACCCGCCAGCCACCTGTGTGCAAACCACGTCGGTAGAACCAGTGTCGCGTAAGCGTACGCGTAATGTCGGTCCGGGCCGCTTCATCCAACAATACCGCCGAACCGAAGTATGACATGCTGGTAAGCAGTATGACTTATATCGCCCACAACTCACTTGTGTTCTACTCGTGCACAACATCAACGCATAAAACCTAGGCTCGGATGCCACTGTTGGGGAACGTAGTAATTTCAAAAGATTTCCTACGCACACGCAAGATCATTGTGATGCATAGCAACGAGAGGGGAGAGTGTTGTCTACATACCCTCGTAGACCGATAGCGGAAGCGTTATGACAACGCGGTTGATGTAGTCGTACGTCTTCACGGCTCGACCGATCAAGCACCGAAACTACGGCACCTCCGAGTTTTAGCACATGTTCAGCTCGATGACGATCCCCGGACTTCGATCCAGCAAAGTGTCGGGGAAGAGTTCCATCAGCACGACAACATGGTGATGATCTTGATGTTCTACCGTCCCAAGCCTTCGCCTAAGCACCGCTACAATATTATCGAGGAGTATGGTGGAAGGGAGGACCGCACACGGCTAAGAAAACGATCACGAGGATCAACTTGTGTGTCTAGAGGTGCCCCCTTGCCCCCGTATATAAAGGAGCAAAGGGGGGAGGCCGGCCAGCCCTTGGGCGCGCCAAGGAGGAGGAGTCCTCCTCCTAGTAGGAGTAGGACTCCCCTCTTTCCTACTCCTACTAGGAGGGGGAAAGGAAAGGGGAGAGGGAGAAGGAAAGGGGGGCGCCGCCCCCCTCTCCTAGTCCAATTCGAACCAGAGGGGGAGGGGGCGTGCGGCCCACCCTAGCTGCCCCTCTCTCTCTCCAATAGGGCCCATAAAGCCCATTACTTCTCCCGGGGGGTTCCGGTAACCCTTCGGCACTCCGGTTTTCTCCGAAATCACCCGGAACACTTCCGGTGTCCGAATATAGCCGTCCAATATATCAATCTTTATGTATCAACCATTTCGAGACTCCTCGTCATGTCCGTTATCATATCCGGGACTCCGAACAAACTTCGGTACATCAAAATATGTAAACTCATAATGAAACTGTCATCGCAACGTTAAGCGTGCGGACCCTATGGGTTCGAGAACAATGTAGACATGACCGAGACATGTCTCCGGTCAATAACCAATAGCGGAACCTGGATGCTCATATTGGCTCCCACATATTCTATGAAGATCTTTATCGGTCAGACCACATAACAACATACTTTGTTCCCTTAGTCATCGGTATGTTACTTGCCCGAGATTCGATCGTCGGTATCTCAATACCTAGTCAATCTCGTTACCGGCAAGTCTCTTTACTCGTTTCGTAATACATCATCTTGCAACTAACTCATTAGTTGCAATGCTTGCAAGGCTTATGTGATGTGCATTACCGAGAAGGCCCAGAGATACCTCTCTGACAATCAGAGTGACAAATCCTAATCTCGAAATACGCCAACCCAACATGTAACTTTGGAGACACCTGCAGAGCTTCTTTATAATCACCCAGTTACGTTGTGACGTTTGGTAGCACACAAAGTGTTCCTCCGGTAAACGGGAGTTGCATAATCTCATAGTAATAGGAACATGTATAAGTCATGAAGAAAGCAATAGCAACATACTAAACGGTCGGGTGCTAAGCTAATGGAATGGGTCATGTCAATCACATCATTCTCCTAATGATATGATCCTGTTAATCAAATGACAACACATGTCTATGGTTAGGAAACATAACCATCTTCGATTAACGAGCTAGTCAAGTAGAGGCACACTAGTGACATTTAGTTTGTCTATGTATTCACACAAGTATTATGTTTCCGGATAATACAATTCTAGCATGAATAATAAACTTTTATCATGATATAAGGAAATAAATAATAACTTTATTATTGCCTCTAGGGCATATTTCCTTTAGTGATGTGGTGCAATGTCTTGTCAGTTTCGAGCTGGTGTTCCCACCATCCTTCTTCAATATCATGACGCACGTCCTAGTTCATCTAGTCGACGAGATTGTCATTCTGGGGCCCGTATTTCTACACAATATGTTCCCCTTTGAGAGGTTCATGGGAGTCCTAAAGAAATATGTCCGTAACCGCGCTAGGCCAGAAGGAAGCATCTCCATGGGCCATCAAACAGAGGATGTTATCGGGTTTTGTGTTGACTTCATTCCTGGCCTTAAGAATATAGGTCTCCCTAAATCGCAGTATGAGGGGAGACTGACTGGAAAAGGCACTCTTGGAAGTGACTCAATAATATGCAGGGAGGGATATTCTTGGTCTCAAGCACACTACACAGTTCTACAGAACTCTACCTTGGTGACCCCGTATGTCGATGAACACAAGAACAGTCTGCGCTTCAAACACCCAGAGCAGTGCGACGACTGGATTACATGTGAACACATCGGGACTTTCAGCAGTTGGTTGGAAACACGTCTCAGAGGTGACAACACTGTTTGTGATGAGCTGTACTTGTTGTCCAGGGGACCATCTTTGACTCTATTGACTTACAAAGGATACGAGATAAATGGGAATACATTTTACACGATCGCCCAAGATCGAAAGAGCACCAACCAAAACAGCGATGTCCGCTTTGATGCAGCAACTGAGAGCGGAAAGGACACATATTATGGTTACATAGTGGACATATGGGAACTTGACTACGGACATGATTTTAAGGTCCCTTTGTTTAAGTGCAAATGGGTCAATCTGTCAGGAGGCGGGGTACAGGTAGACCCACAGTACGGAATGACAACAGTGGATCTGAAAAATCTTGGGTACACTGACGAACCGTTCGTCCTAGCCAATGATGTGGCACATGTTAGCTATGTGAAGGACATGTCTACCAAACCGACAAAAAGAGAAGATAAGGAAGCGAATACATCATACGATGAGCCAAAGTGCCACATAGTTCTTTCAGGAAAAAGGGATATCCTGGGAGTGGAGGGCAAGACAGACATGTCTGAAGATTATGAAAAGTTTCATGAAATTCCTCCCTTCAATGTCAAGGCTGGCCCAAGCATCCTGATAAACGATGAAGATTATCCATGGTTACGGCGCAATAAGCAAATGACACAAGCGAAGAAAAAGTGAAGACTTTCTCCCGCAACTATTATGATGATACCATGTCAACTTTGTAACACACGACTATGCTATGCCAACTTTTTCAGAGTTCATTTGAAAACTATGAATTTAGGTCGAATTTTCTGTATAGGTGCATCTATGTTCATTTTTTTAGTAAAGTTAATCACAAACTTGTGATTCACACAAATTTCAAAGAATTCAAATCTTAACTATTCAAATTTGAAAACCAATGGCACTTACAGAAAGTTTATAATTTTTCTAAAACTAATGGCACTAACAAAAAGATTATAATTTTGCTGACCTAAAAGCAAAACGAAATAAAAATAAAGCAAAAAACAAAAGAAAAATAAATAATGCAGAAAACAAAACAAAAATCTAGAAAAAAATAAAAATAGCAACAATAAGTATTTTTTGTAAATAGAAACAAAATAAAATAAATAAAGCAACAAAGAAAACAAAAAAACTAAAAAAGTGTTTTCAATTTTGAAAACTAATGGCACTAACAGAAAGTTTATAATTTTTCTAAAACTAAAAGCAAAAAGAATTAAAAATAAAGCAAAAAACAAAAGAAAATAAATAATGCAGAAATCAAAACAAAAAAACTGGAAAAAAATAGCAACAATAAGTATTTTGTTGTAAGTAGAAACAAAATAAAATAAATAAAGCAACAAAGAAAAAAACAAAAAAAGTGTTTTCAAATTTGAAAACTAATGTCACTAACAGAAAGTTCATAATTTTTCTAAAACTAAAAGCAAAAAGAATTAAAAAATAAAGCAAAAAAACAAAAGAAAATAAATAATGCAGAAAACAAAACAAAAAACTGGAAAAAAATAGCAACAATAAGTATTTTGTTGTATGTAGAAACAAAATAAAATAAATAAAGCAACAAAGAAAAAAAACAAAAAAAGTGTTTTCAAATTTGAAAACTAATGGCACTAACAGAAAGTTCATAATTTTTCTAAACTAAAAGCAAAATAGAATTAAAAATAAAGCAAAAAACAAAAGAAAATAAATAAGACAGAAAACAAAACAAAAAAACTGGAAAAAAAACTATTTTTCTAGTAAAGTTAATCACAAACTTGTGATTCACATAAATTTTAAAGAATTCAAATTTTAACTATTTAAATTTGAAAACTAATGGCACTAACAGAAAGTTTATAATTTTTCTAAAACTAAAAGAAAAAAGAATAAAAAATAAAGCAAGAATCAAAAGAAAATAAATAATTCAAAAAAAAACAAATGCTGGAAAAAATAAAAATGCCACCTATTGGGCCACACGGCCTGCATACGACTAGAAACCCATATGTACATGGGCCAGGATGCAGGCCCGCAGGCCCAATAGGTCCAACAAGGCAGTGACAAGGGCAGGCAAGTATTGCCTGCATATTAGAGAGGAGCTCAGCACCTGAGCCGCAATGCAGCTTATAAACAGGTGCTGAGCTCTCTCAGCTAGCGAGGTGGGACTAAACTTCCCACCGCACCGCGCCAGGCCTTTGGTCTCGGTTGGTGGCTCCAACCGGGACTAAAGGGGGCCATTGGTCCTGGTTGGTGGCTCCAACCGAGACCAATGCCCCCCTTTAGTCCCGGTTGGTGCCACCAACCGGGACCAAAGGCCGTCGCTTCCCGCCCTTTGGGCTGCTGAAAAGAGGCCTTTGGTCCCGGTTGATGGCACCAACCGGGACTAAAGGGGGGCATTGGTCCCGGTTTGTGTCACGAACTGGACCAAAGCCTTTCCTATATAACCAAACACTTGGGAAATTTCCCCCCACTCGCCATTCTTCTCCAACGCCGCCAGGCTGCTGCGCTGCTCCTCGACGCCGGCCCCTGCCCCGACGTCGCCGTCGCCTCCCCTAGCCGCCCGAGGTCGCCGCCCGCTCACCGTCGC
This sequence comes from Triticum aestivum, assembly GCF_018294505.1. NCBI lineage: Eukaryota > Viridiplantae > Streptophyta > Magnoliopsida > Poales > Poaceae > Triticum > Triticum aestivum. Next base: position 664,941,448 of record NC_057806.1, read on the forward strand.
CCGTGCCCTTGCCCGACGCCGTCGCCGCTCTCCGCCCTGCCCCGACGCGCGTCGCGCGCCCCGGCTCGCCCATCGTCGTCGCCTTGCCCCGCCCGTCGCCGTCGCCCTGCCCCTCCATTGGCCCGGCCGGCGCCCCTCCCCTGTTTTTTCATATATGATATGCTTGTGTATATTGTGTATATTGCTTCTTTGTGTATATTATGTATATATGTCAGTATATATATTGTGTATATTGCTTTTTTCAGATTTTTTTCATATATATGTTTGTATTTTGTATTTTGCTTTTTTATAAAAATGTATACATGTTTGTATGTTCTCTGTGTATATATGTTCATATATGCAAAAGTTAGATTTAAATATTTAGAAAAGGATTATCTATATATGTTCTCTGATTTAGTACATTTTAGGTTAGTTTCATTTCTAGAAAAGTTTTATATATTTAGGAGAGGAAAAAGGAAAATAAGAAGAGGAAAAAGGAGAATAAGAGGAGAGGAAGAAAAGGAAGAGGAGAAGAAGAAAGGAATAGAGGAGAAGAAGAAAAAAATAGAATTTTTTCTATTTTTTTCTTCTTCTCCTCTATTCCTTTCTTCTTCTCCTCTTTTTTTCTTCTTTTTTTCTTCGATCTTCTCCTCTACTCCTTTCTTTTTCTCCTCTTTTTATTTCTTCTTCGTATTCTTATGTTTTATCGGGTCTGTCGTCGTTGATATACCCCTCCTGATAACTTCAACACGAGGGGGGTCGATATACCCCCTCCCGATAACTTCAACACGAGGGGGGGGTCGATATACCCCCTCCCGATAACTTCAACACGAGGGGGGGGTCGATATATATACCACCTCCCGATAACTTCAACACGAGGGGGGGGTCGATATACCCTAAATAGCAAGTATCGTCGGTGTGAGATACATGTGGCCGTCGGTGTCGGACACTACATCCACGTCCCACAAGTGACGTGGGCTTCGATGCCCACGTCACTTGTGGGACGTGGATGTAGTGTCCGACACCGATGGCCACATGTATCTCACACCCACTATACTTGCTATTTAGGGTTTCCTCTACCGCTCGGTGACCCTCGACAACCCTCGTTCCCGATAAAAAAAAGAGGAAGAAGAAGAAAAAAAGAGGAGAAGAAAGAATAGATGAGTTTACTCCTCTATTCTTTCTTCTCCTCTTTTTTTCTTCTTCCTCTTCTTTTTTTATCATTGAAGCGTTGTCGAGGCCACCTCAAACCCTAGAGAAGCAGCGTCGAGGCCACCCCAAACCCTAGAGAAGCAGCGTCGAGGCCACTAATTAATATTAGTTCTACGTTTGCCACTAATATATCCATCTGTCATGTTTGAATAATAATTGCCATGTTGTAAATATTTGTAGAAACTATGGACACCGCCCGAGACGAAGTATAAGAAGAGTTGTTGGGGGACATAATTGCACGAGGAAGTGATGCCGTCTGCTCGTTGTTTCTCAACAACACCGATGGTCTGGAAGCAGCTGGCTATGATTATGATGGCTCCGGTGACCTAATGCTGGTGCAAGAAGGAGACCGTGAGGACGGCTCCGGTGACCCAATGCCGGTGCAAGGAGACCGTGATGACGTCTCCGGTGACCGAACCGAGTCCGGCCAGGTATATATATTAGTTAAGCTTGTGCTGACTAGCTAATTGATGCATTCATTGTTTTGGTATGTACACATATTAATTAAGTCTTTGTTCTTTTTTCTAGCCCTTCGGATCGAGCACAACTTCGGTAAAGAGACGAGGCCCGAAGAGAAAGTTGAGCTCGGATGAAAGGTTTGAGATCATAGCAATCGCGACTGACGGCCAACCGATTGAACCCATTCGGACAAAGAACGCATTTGTTGCTCAATGTGGGGTTCTGGTTAGGGACAAGATCCCGATCAGCATCCAACAATGGTTAAAGCCGGCTACAGAAGACCCTGAGGTGTCTTATGTCAATGATATGCAGAAAAATGATCTTTGGACTGAGCTGAAGTCAACTTTCACCCTACCACCAGAGGATGATCCGGAGAAGCCAGTTAAAGAGCAATTAATCAAGTCGTTTGCTCTTAAGAGGATGGCAGAACTATTCATGAGGTGGAAGAAAGAGCTGAATAAGTTTGTCGAAAATAAAGAGACACCAGAATTCAAGGGCAGATATGAGAAGATCAGAGATCACTGGCCCGCATTTGTGGCCCACAAGACATCGGAAAAGAGTAAGAAGATGTCGGCGACAAACAAGCAAAATGATGCGAAGAAGAAGCATCACCATCGCACGGGGTCAGGTGGCTACCTCGCAGCCCGACCTAAGTGGGCCAAGACTAAGAATGATCTAGTTGATAAAGGGATCGAACCAGAGACAATTAACTGGCCAGACCGTTGCCGGACTTGGTTCTTCGGGGCTGGCGGAAACTTGGACCCTGTATCAGGGAAGTGCATTTGGAAGGACGAGCAAATGGAAATACCAGTCAAGAGGCTTAAGCACTATATCGAAGCAGCGCATCAAGGGACGTTCGTTCCAGACAGAGAGAACGACGAGCTCACAATGGCCCTCGGGAATCCTGAGCACCCTGGACGGACACGAGGCACGCCAGGGTCCATTTCATGGAAGGCTGGATTTCCGGACGCAGGCGGTTACAAATGCCACGAGAGGAGGAAGAAAGTGGAGCAGACCCAACTGCAGGCGCTGCACGCTAGGGCACAAGCGATAGAGGAACGAGAAGCAAATCGCAGCAAACGAACTGCCGAAGCTTCCCCTGAAGCTACCTCGCCATCTCAGCGGAGAAGCAATGTGGCTTCCACCGAGCTGCTTCAGCCGGAGCATGTCTTGACGGCTCCTGCCAGCTATCCCGTGGATGCTATCACGGAGTCTCAAAATTGCCACCTTATGACGCAATGGATTAATATGAAGGTCAAGGCGGCTGTTGGCTCTGTTTTTCCTACTGAACCCGGGGCAACTTTTCACTGCGGCCGATTCCAGAAGGATATGCTAGGGTGATGGTTGATGAAATAACGGAGGGATTTGAGGACCTCCAGCTTGACCACCCTACCGGTGAAGGGGAGACTCGGCTGGGTTCTGCTCTGAAGACTCCATGCCTATGGCGGAAGGAGCTCATCAACCTTCCGAACTAGACGCCTCCGCCTCCTCCTCCTCCTCCGGCGAGTCAGGGCACTCCGCCTCCTCCACCGCCTCCTCCTCCGGCGAGTGACGATTAGGGCACTCGGCCGGCTCCTTCTCCGGTGCGTGGCGGCACTCCACCTCCTTCTCCGCCTGCGCCGGCGCACCCGAGCAGCCAGCCTCCTCCTTCTCCGCCTCGTCAGCAAGGGCGGAAGAGACCCGCCGCCGCTCCGGCTGCTCCAGCACGTCGTAGTCCTTCTCCTCCGCCTCGTAATAAAGTAAAGAAGACATCCACTCTGTCTGCTCTGCCGGCGTCTAGCAGTACAGCCAAAGGCGGGAGGACATACAGATTCGGTCCTTCTCTGAAGACTCCAGAGAAGTTACCATACGAGAGGACCCCGGAGGAGAACGCCGAGATCGCGCGAGAAGAAGTGAGGAACTTCTTTGAAGGGGTGAAAGCAAAGAAACATCCACCTCCGGAGGAGAAGGTAGATCCGGTGAAAGCGAAGCGCACTCTGGCTGCCCTGACAAAACCACCCAAGTCTCTACCGAAAGACAACTATGAGCACATTATTGGAAAGGCATTTGCCGAAGCGGAGCGGTCGGGAAGTGCCGTCAGCGATCAAAGGCTGAAAGAACGACGAGCTGGGAAACAAATTGCCCAGCTCGCCGAACAAGCGAAGCAATTGCGCCCCCCGCTCAAGGTGCCTATCGACATCATCGCTAGTGATCCGAGGATGGTGCCCAGTTATAGCAATCTTGGAGATTACCTGCCCGATGATGTACATTATGATTTCATGGAGGTGCAGATACAAAGATACGAGTACGTGAAGCCTCTCGTCAAAGATGAAAGATCTCTATCAACGATGATGCGAAGATTGCATGATTGGTACTTGAAAATCTGCAGAGAGTCTGGGGGGAGGAGTACTTTGTATGTGAGAGTTAAAAAGGAGCATGACCTCGTTGGAATTGAACTGTTGCCTGTTCCATTTGAGGAGTTCTTTCAGTTTTTCAATCAATTGACCCTCGAGAAAGCAACGGTCACCTACTACTGTCTGTAAGTAGTACTACTTCTGTCATTAAGTCTCTTTATATAGCTCAGCTCTTTCATTGCATGTATTTATAATTATCCTCACTATATTATGCAGATTGAAGATCGTCGAATTGAAGAAGAGACAAATCGTTGATATTGGGTTCATTAACACAAATCTCATAGATGCAACTCAGGTTAGATTTCATGCCGCAGATACCGAGGCCAACTTGCTACGATCATTGGTAATAAATGAAAACAAAGATATAATACTCTTTCCTTACAACTTCAAGTGAGTGTTACTGTCTTGTGCATATTCGGTTTACCTTATATATTAGTCAAGGTTATAGTAATGTAATTGATGAGTTATGCATGCGTGTGCAGTTTTCACTATATTCTCCTAGAGATTAAGCTAGAGCAGGGACTAGTAACCGTCTTAGACTCGAGACGAAAAGATCCCCAGGACTATGCGGACATGACTCAAATGCTCGAGAAGTAAGTTAAATCGATCATTATCCACCATATCAGCAGCTTTGTTCAATTCCTGATATATCAAGTAATTGTTTTCTTTGTCTGGCTGGGTTTGGAGAAAATTCACCAAAAAAGCTCCGGGACTGCCGAAGAAGCTGCAATTTAGACACCCGAAAGTAAGTACTATAGTAGCATGTTCCTCGCATCTCCTAGTGATTCAAGCGCTAGTTTCATCAATACCATTTCGCATTCTTGCTTATCAGTTTGATTGACCTCTATTTCTTGTAAAGTGGTTGTGGCAGGAACAAGGGAATGATTTCTGTGGATACTACGTTTGCGAGTCCATCCGCCACAAGACCTGTGAGCGGGGCTACTCTGACGAACAATATGAAGTGCGTAAGTAATAATATTCACAATTTTATTTTATTACCATCATTTGTGTTGAGTTTCATTCATATATATATATATATATATATATATATATATATATATATATATGTATTGACCCCTTTCTTCAAATTAGATGTTTCGGAAGCGGGATGAACTCCTAGCACCAGCTCGCATGCGAGAATTCAAGAGGAATTGGCGGCACTCTTTCTTGACCACGTGATCGCTGAAGACGGAGAATACTATGTGGACCATGCGTCCGTATGTTAGGAGATTATATTTGTAAGAGATAATTATTGTATATATATGTAGCCGGTAGTGTCAGATAGATATACGAGAACTTGTTGTTCGACCAATCTCTCGGAGAAGGAGAGGTGGTCGATATCACTTCTCTCTGTATGCATATATGTTCATGACGATCTTCTGTTTCCTTCGTTTGCTTACTAGCTAGTTAGCGTGTCTAGTCCTCTCTATACATATGTATAGTACGTAGCGTCGACCAAGCACGGACATAAGAGAGGACACTTCTCTCTATTAATTATAGCTAGCTAACACAATATATGAAACACCTAAATTAACCCCCCAAAACCCCCAAACCCCCCCCCTTTCAAAAAAAAACAAAAACCCCACCCACAGAAATGCTGACGCGTGGATGCCTATTGGTCCCGGTTGGTGCCACCAACCGGGACCAAAGGCCCTCCGCCTGGGCTCCGCGCACAGGCCGCGTGGAGGCCCATCTGTCCCGGTTCTGGATTGAACCGGGACTAAAGGGACAGGGTATTAGTACTGACCCTTTAGTCCCGGTTCAGGAACTGGGACAAAAAGCCCTTACGAACCGGGACAATATGCCCGTTTTCTACTAGTGAAAAGAACATTTGCAACATTAACAGCTGAGCAATCAAAAAGGATATTTCTATGTTACAGTGCATGTCATATTTCTCATGCACTATTTTTTTCAGATTTCTTACTTCTTGTTATTAATACTTCATTATTCTGAATTCCTACTTAGTGTTATTAATTTAGTAAAGATAACATGCATTGCTGTTTATTTTTCAATAATAAGTAAAGACAGGGAAGAAACTCATGCGCACACTCTCCAGCTATAAGAATAACTAATGCAATAAGACACTGATCGGGGCATACCAATATTTAAGTCTTGTCAGACCACAATAAGAGAACAATCAGTCACATATTGATACTTTGGTTTCAGTAATAAGAAGGATCACACGTTCGACATAAAAAATGAAGTCCATTTAGTTACTGGAGTTATAAATTCAAGGTGATGCCTTAACTTGCTGCTGGCTTCGAGGTTGTGACCTCCCCTCCCCTTCTTGGTTATTCCTTTCCCCCCTCTTCGTTTCATTGAGCTCATCCCCACTTCTATTTTCCTCTTCATCATCCTGCAACAAAACAACAGAGTTTGAGATGCATCAGACTTTCACAAATCACAACGTAACTCTGGAACTTCATATAATATTTCTAATTTCCATGTAGTAGAGTCCAACCTATATACAGATATAATTAGGATTTGCATAATTACTTTCTTCCATGCAGTACAGTCGGGCATCTTAGATCAAACGTCTGCAAGTTCTGCAACCTCAATATTGTGGATCTGCACAAGTAGCAGTTGTAGTGCCCTGCCCACACCTGCTAATTTGAGGAAGCAAGAACCTCATTGTAGGACGGACATAAGGAATCTTAGCGAAGTAGTAGTGTAGTACTTACATGCAGACCATCGCATCGGTGGCGTCGGGTGCAGGAACTCTACATAGGTGGCGCAGAGGAAGAACACATCTGCTAAGGGAGGAGCTTCTACGTTGTTGCGGCGTGGTGGAGTCTTTGTTGCCGGCCGTGTGGAGGACGGAGGAGTCGCCGTCGGCCGCGTGGGGGACGAATGCCGAGCGCCACAGGAAAGGCGGCCGGGCAGCCGTCGACGGTGAGGCGCGATGGAGGCGGACGGGAATCAGGGCCGCAAGGGGCTGTCGGAGGATCGGCGCCGTAGAGCAGGGCCGTGTGGAGAGGTGGGGATCATCACTGGCGAGTAGAATCACATGTGCGCATGGAGGGCGACTGCTCATGATGGGTTCGTCCGCCATGGTGAGGGAACTGAGGGAGGCGGTTTGCTTCACGGGGGAGGGGAGCCAGCTTGTTTTTGGGAACGTCTTGTTTTAGCCCAACCGATCGTGCATGCGTGCAGGTTCTTCGAAGGCTACAAACGTGGAGTGGCATAGTGGGTAATTAGAACGTAAAATGCATTTAGTACGATGGAGCGATGTAGACCATCATATCACATGATTTGATGGATGAGATGAATTGGTTCTCCGCTCTTTCGTGCTTTTATAGGGGTAGTAGATAGATGTAATTGTATTTTCTTACGTATTTTGTACAGATTTACTTTGCACACTACACCAAATCTCTTATTTAATTTCAATGTTCTATGCCATTCTATATGTAATAAATTTGATGGGCGCGGCAACGCGCGCCTGTCACGATTTAGTCATCACAAAAATCAGCCTAGGGGATAAGATGCCCTTTCACCAACTTGGCAAAGATGAAACCATGGTGGTGGGAAAACGATCATGCATGCGGGGAGTAGTGTTGGCTTGTCTACCTTGATAGATCTTGCACGGTCTCAACAAATCCAGCGAGGGTGCAATTGAATCATGCGTATGCGCGCGGGGGAGGGGGGGGGGGGGCTTCGGACCTCACACGTCGAGGACGGATAATCTTTTTCATGTTCTGTTGTTGGGTATGAAGTGTCTGATTTTCCATCCCTTTTTCATTGTGAGATCTAGAGGATGCATGGCCATGCTTATGCTTTGGCTTCAACTTCTTATACCTCACCATCCAACCAAACACATTCCTTTATTTTGGGCTTAAACAAAAGTGGTTCCGCTTTTTAGTTTAAAGAATTAAGAACACGGCCGAAGGTACTTTGTATTTATGAAACATCCATTCTATAATATCATTATGTACTTCACAGAAATTAAAAGAGAATTGCCACAAGATATAACAATCTAGCTACGCCCAGATCAGGGGATGCCCCCTATCAATGTGGCTTCTCTGAACCCTAGATCACGCTGTTCGTGATGGGTGATTAGTACAACGACTTCGACAAATTATGATCTTCTGCATGTTTGTGCTCAATATATCGGCTTCGTTCTTCTTTGGTGCTCGGGCGACGTAACGATAATTGGGGAAGCGACAACGAATTAGGGGATGTGTATACAAATTTCTGTGGACTTGGTTGCGTTTTCACCTTTTGTCAAGGTATTTTCTCTGCATTTCCATTCTTAATTCATTTCTTGGTTTACAAAATCAGATGATCTACCAACTATCTATCTACCTATCTATCTATCTACTACTCTATAAAAAAAAGAGGCAGATCCAAACAATCATACCCGTTCATCTACAAGATCTAATGGTTGCTAATCCTTCGATCTTTAACCCTACAAGCCACGGAATTAAGCCAGTAAGGGCATGTACAATGGTTCTATCTTAGCAATGCCACGTAGGATAGATGATGAGGTGGAGGAGAGAGAACTCATAAGAAAAGATTTGTCCTCTCTTATTTAAGAGAAGACAAGAGGTGATCTCTTAGCACAATATGTCTCACCATATTTTTAGGAATTACTAGTTATTGAAGATAAGGCTAAGATATGACCCATTGTAGATAAATTTTTTTGTCATCTCTAAATCACATGCAAGACTTAAGATAAGACTATCTTATCAACCATTGTACATGCCCTAATCCTCAACTCGTGACCCTGCCCACCCGTTAAAAAAAAACCGCTGCCCGCTGCGCACGCACGCACGCCCCTCGCTCGCTCGCTCCTCGCCCTTCTCCCGCCGCCCCGGTCCTCGCCCTCCGCCGCCGCCGCTCCGCTCGCCCTCCACCGCCGCCGCTCCGCTCGCACTCCACCGCCGCTCCTCCTCTCCTCCGCCGCCGCCCCGGTCCCCTGGGCCGTCGAGGACGCCGCCTGGACGGCCGTCCGTGGCCGCCTGCTCCGTCCAGCTCCTCCCCCGCCCCCGAGTACGGCCGATGTATTTTCTAGCGCACCACCGTTGATGTACAAGCAACTAATGTTATGCTGGGTGTTTTGTTTGTTAATAATAATTCGCGCATCACACCATTTCCATTTAAATCATCTGAAAGAATATGCCGTGTAGCTCAAAATCCAGTGAAGCACGGCTAAATCAGGCTAGTATCATTATCAGTACATAAACAGGCTTCCAACATTTTTCTCGCCACATTAGTGTCCATCTCAACATTCTTCGAAGCTAAATTGTGACGCCAACATCCACCCGAGTGAGCTTACTAGAGTTAGAAAATTGTGTTAGTTTAGGAACCGTAGCCACTGACAACGAGTTGAGGGTACCCGCAAAAAAGAAAAAGAAAAAAAAAGAGTTGAGGTAGCCAACTGAGAAAGTCAGTGATAGCTTGGGGAGTTCTGATGCATTTTTCTCTTTCCAAAAGCTACCGTTGAGGATATTCCCCTTGCTTCTTGGTTATTATTTTCTAAGGCGATGAAAAATGTAGAAACAAATTCTTGTGCAATATACAGTTTGCATGTCAGTATAACATTTTGTAGATTTCCTTAAAATAGTTTTTTTATGACAAAGTTGCCATACATAAAGCATAAGTATGACAGTTGAATGTGGAAAATGAGAAACAAAGCTGCAAATAGCAGCTGCATATGTGACTCGGTAGGATACAATGCTCGACACTCAACAGCTATTAGTCATTTTCACTTGCTTACCTTAAATTGTAAAATGGTTCTGCCGGTCTGCCCAGAGCTTCCAAACATTATATGCTTATCCTGATAGATAACTTGTCCCAAACATACAGAGGCTTCCCTGAACATTATATGCTTATCCTGATAGATAACTTGTCCCAAACATACTTTGCTACTTCTAGTTAATTAATCTGATCTGTGGTGGATGGTTATCACTCCCTCCGTTCTCAAATGTAAGTTTTTCTAGATATTTCAATAAGTGACTACATACGAAGCAAAAAGAATGAATCTATACTCTAAAATATGTCTTCATACATCCGTATGTTGTAATCCACTTGAAATGGTTAAAAAAACTTATATTTAGAAACGGAGGGAGTACCTCACAAGTGAGATCACAACCATTCATTCTAGTGCGCCATAATTATTTGTTCTTTGGTTCACAGATGCCACTAAGGCCCAGTTCTTTTCACTCGATTCTGAACAATCTGGGTCTGAAAAAAATCAAAAGCTCAAAAGAACTGGATCTGATTTTATCCAAAATCATGTGAGAATCGCCAGAATGAGTAGTGCAATCGAAAATCGTGTCGAGACCTCTTCTGGCGATTCTGGACGCTCCCACGAAACAAAACGTTTTGACTTAAGGTAGTAGTACCCCTATTTGAGAGGCAAATTACCAGAGAACTGCCACTCTCCTTCGCTCGATCCCCCACCTCCCCACTCGCGCTCGCGATAGGGTTACAGGGCCGCCGCCGCCGCGCCGCCCGACAGCCCGCCCCTCCCGCTCGCTTCGAGGCCCGCAGCCGTTGCTCCGCCCCGGCCACTCCTTCGGCCCGCCTGCTCGCCTCGAGGCCCTCAGCCGCTGCCCCGCCCCGACGCCGCCTCGCCGGAGTTTGCTCGGGCCGTCGCCTAGGCTGAGCTCTCATCTCCTCTCCGTCTTCTCTGTTCTGTTCTGTTCTGGGTGCAGCTCTATTCCTTCTTGTTCGTCTCTGTTCCTAGTTCTTCTCTGTACATGGAAAAATGGATGGATGTTTGTTTGTTTGTTTGGTAGGAGTAGATGATTTGCTTGATTGCTGAATGGATGTATGCTCGTTTTCATGCTCATATTCGACATAAATTGTCCAAAGCAACTAGAGTAAGTCTTAGCAATTCAACACACAGTTTTAGTTCAGGGACATTACAGAAATTTTAGCACACAACTCATCCCATAATCTCAGACCACAATCTTAGAAAAAGAACTCGGCAGCTGATTCTGGGTGATTCTGCAGGAAGCTGATTTTGGGGCAAGTTTCTCAAAAGCTGATTTTGGAGAATCAAAAAGCTGAAAAGAATTGGGCCCTTTTTTCCTCAGATACACTAAGACAAAATTAGAGCTCTACTCAGAACTTGAGGCTCGAGCAGCTCATGAACTCCCAGTATGTTGTATAACATTGGTTGACATACGCTTGAGTATGTACTCATATGGGTCCATGGTGGACTAGAGGTTTGGCGGGCATGATCTTTAAAGAATGATCTATCATGGATTCTAGTAGAAAGTATAAGTTATTCTACAAACATTATAGGATATACTGGTCTGAGGGAAAAATAGAAATAAAAATTCACAATGCATTTGTTAGTCTGTGAATTTCTAATTAGATTATTCCTGGGACAATAGTAATTCTATTTGTGATCATATTTCGTCTGAAGAGCTGCTACTATCGGCTACCATTTCTCTTCAGTACTATAAGAAATATCTGAACTGAACTTCGTTATATATAATTGCAAAAATCTTTGTGAACCAGCGAAAGGCATTGGGACCAGCAAACCCTATTTTCTTCAGGAACCGGTTCAAGAAAACATTGTAGCTTGAATCAGCAAAAGACAAGAGTAAAACGTTGCCAAGCTTACTTGATAGTTTAGTCTTGTCATAGTAACTTAATCCTAATAGTTATGATCTGTTTTATTTGTAGAACTTGGGTGGTATTATTTTGTACATTAAGTACATAAGTAACATTTTATTTCTTCAGGTTCTTATACAGCTACTTTGTTACAGTTAATACAGATAATATTATCTTGTACCATGGCTAGTGCGGAGGATGTGAAGCAGCGGCAGGTTGTTGAAGACCGTGCAAGAAATATTAGCCACAATGTACGGTGCACTGAGTGTGGCAGCCAGTCCATTGAAGATTCGCAAGCAGATGTTGCAGTTCTCCTTAGAAGGGTACTTTTCGTTCTATAACCTTGTGATGATTGGTTGCCTGACCTTGTTGTTTCAGTTAGTGGTCAAACTTTTAGTAGCAGAGATTGGCTTATTCCTGTATACCTTTTCATGTTTCCACAACATCCAAATTTTGCTTTGTTGCTCTCTTGATCTTAACAAGACCTAACTAAGATTGGAAATTTGATAACACTTTTAACTGAGGTAACACTTGTACTTGAGACCTTGTACTGATCAATACAACAACAACAAAGCCTTTCAGTCCCAAACAAGTTGGGGTAGGCTCTAGGACTGATCAATAATGACATAAAATAAAATGTGTTCACCGGCACCCAATAGTTAAATGCAAAATAGGGTTGAGAAACTTGAAATGATATTTGCTACTATCAATTTTTTTTTTGAAGAATCTATATGTCCTGTTTGGATTTGGAATGATAGAGATGGTTTTGGTAATGCCGCAACTGGTTTGGTTCTTCGATTATATACATTTGCGTCCTTTTTACTTGACTAGGTTTCTTAGACTTGGATGATATTTCTGCCTATTCAGCTATATTAAATTTACATTACCTTTCACTGTACCAGAACACTGTTGTCTGATTCACAAGCATTTATCTGCACCATGTACTACATATACACGAGAAAAAAATTAATCTTGAGTTCTCAACGTCAATAAAGGCACTTGGTTTATATGCTTTAAAGGATTGAAATATTATTGCCTTACACCCAATATGTCATGGGAAGCTTCACGGCCGGACGAACTGACATATGTGTCATTTTTGCAGTTAATTCGTGATGAAATAAAATCTGGAAAGAGTGATAAGGAGATATACAAAAAACTAGAAGAAGACTTTGGAGAAACAGTTCTATATGCCCCTAAATTTGATCTTCAAACTGCTGCCATATGGTTATCACCGGTGAGCCTTAATTATGATTCTTTTTCCATGCTGTTCAATTGTCCGTGCTTTTATTATACTAGAAATATTATCACTTGCACTTTTTTAGCCTATTATTTGTTCGTTTTATGAATGCATTGTGTGTCTTGGTGAACCCAAGCATATTCCATCATCACAAACTTTTGCATCAAGATGTTTTTCGTAAGTACGTGGATGATTCTCTTTCATAGTTACTTGGTGAATTTGCAACCAGTGGAAGTAAAATATTTCAATTCTTAAAAAATCTAATTCCAGCTGATCCCTTGTTGTAGTTCAATGTAGTCTGTAGAGAGATAAATTGATACTGATTTGACCTGCTTTCATTTGTGCTTAGTAAAATTATGTTGTTGCAGCGGAACATGGTAAAATGAAGGCTTCAAAATATCGAAGTATCTACCCCCCTGAATTAGTATCATTTTATCCTGTGCAGGTGATTGTGATTTCTCGGGTAGGCAGTCGAGAGCCTGATACATTAAATCCTGTGCAGGTGATTGTGGGCGGCGTAGCAGCTGGTGTGTGGGCTTACCAAAAGCACAGGCAAAGGACCAACGTTCACATCATGGCTCTGAACCTCGTCCGAGGGGTTCCCCTGACTCCAAGGGAGAAGGAGACGATGATCGACATCCTCACGCCGCCCCTGCCGGCAAGGAGGTGGTGGTGGCCTATCAAATGATGTTCTTTCATGTCCTTAGACGCGACATTGAGTGGGTACCAATTTCCTGAGGTACAAATGTTCAGGATGGCTGGAATTTTAGCACGTGATTTCGTTGCACATCTCGCGCCCTGCTTGGAGCTTGGGCTACAGATTTTTTTTCTGGGTTTTATAACCGGATGCTTGCGATACCTTGGTGGTTTGTGAAGCATGAACCTAGCTAGCAGCACATGTTGCCTTCCTCCGTATGCTGGCTGTGAAGCTGAAAAACAGCCTCCTGTTAAGTGTAGTTTCTTCCCTAAACATGTGGTGTCACTGCTGACCCTCTGTGCTAGCAGTCTAGCACACAAGTAGAGCATTTTGTTCTCAGAATAAGCTGCAAATTTTAATTGAATTTTCGTAGGCTCTTTGATCGATGTCATGTTTGTTTCATCTAACCTGCGACCTTGATCCCCCAGCTTGGCGTACTAGATGGTACTGGCATGCAATTCTCCATAAACAAACAAGTTGGTGCTGGCATGCATACATAGCAGCGGCACAGATGATTACTGGAGGTTTTCTCTCTTAACTAAAGTTCATCGGAGGTTGTAAAAAAAAATCGGAGTTGAGGTCTTTCAAAAATAAATGAATGTTAAATTAGCTCAAATTCATGTGTTTCTTCTTGATCTTCTAGCTACGGGGCCGCCGGTATTTTCACCCAACGACTGAACGGAGCACTGTTGTGAGGATAAGATAGCTGGAGTTCTGTGGATGGATTAACCCGGCCCGAAATATATACTTTCTCCGTTCCGAATTACTTGTCGCACGTATGGATGATAACCAGGTACAAGCTCTCGTCCTCGTAGAGAGATCAGAAACCACACACATGTATACAGTGCACACATTTGAACAAGTGCCACCAGCAACAGCAATGTTATACCTGCAAAAAAAAGCAACAGCAATGTTACACAGACAGTCACTGCCAAGAGGCGACACGCGTCAACACACTCTTTCACATGGCAGCCCAGTGGCAAGGTCACAGTGGTATTTCCTTGTAGACCGGAGTTTAAATCCCGTCGGTAGCGAATTTTTACGATCTCATCGGGGTGGGCTTCTTCTATAAAAATATGTCCTGGATGCTAGTGTCTAAGGATCTCATTTTTTTAACACACTCTTTCACACACCGACAGGTATACGGCTTGGTGGATGTACATTGTACCTCCAGGCTACAGCCATTTATACCCCATCAATCGATCCCAGGAGGACAGATGCTGGGAGGTTTTTATTATATTTAAGATGCTTTGTACTTCGAATGAAATTTTAATCTGATCTTTCTCGGGGTGGAAAAAAACATACCGCTAACATGACACGATTGAGCGAAGCACTGTTGTGAGCGATAAGATAGCTGGAGTTCTGTCGGTGGGTTAATTAACCCCGAAGTAGATTGTTTACAGAAACCACATACACATGTACTAAAGTGCACACATTTGAAGTAGTGGCAATGTTACACACGGACACAGTCACTGCCAAGAGGGGACATGCGTGGCAGCACACACTTTCACACACCGACAGATACGTAGTACGTACGACAAGATGAGCACATGTATATACGGCTCAGTACATGTATACTATACCTCCGGGCTCTTGCCATTTGCACCGCATGCATCATCAACCCACCCCGGGGCCGGGACACGAGGAGGACAGATGTTGGGAGGGTGGGTGGATCTAGCAGTCGGGCGGCGTGGTGAGGCCGCACTTGGCCGGCAGCTCCATGGCGCGCTTGGGGTCGATGTTGTAGAGGCTGAGCCAGGGCGAGTTCTTGTAGGAGCAGAGGCAGCGCAGGTCCGCCTTCCCCAGCGTCGCGCAGCACGCCTCCGACGGCGCCGGCTGCGGGTCCGTCGTCGCCGCCGCCGCCGGCTGGCACGCCATGAAGTCGTCGTTGTCCATGTCGCACACCGCCTGCGCCGTCGCCGCGAGGGCGACGACGAGGAGGACCGTCAGCGCCAGCGCCTTCCTGCTGCCGGCCATGTCGCGCAAGTAGCACACCGAGCGCTGCTGCATGCTCCTTAGCTGATTGGGAGGTTGCTCGATCGGTCGGTGCTACTGGAATGATTGTTGCGGTGGCCTGTGATGGCCTCCGGCGGGGTGTTTTATACCGTGGGGTGATGGGAGGTTTTGGCTGCCGGGTGTTGCAAGTTTGCGGTTTTGACAACGGGGTCCTCGGCGAATATATAACATCTTTTGGTTTACAAAACTAAGTAAAGTACTCCCTCTGTTCCGAATAACTTGTCGTAGAAATGGGTGTATTCAGAACTGAAAATATGCCTAGATGCACTCATTCATGCAAGCAATTCCGGACGAAGAGATACTAAACATGACGATGGCTAACCTAATTTGGCCGTAAGCACGATGGAATTAAGTTGCATCGTCTTGTTGCCTTGGCAAAACCAAAGATAACCATAATGATGACGCGTTCGATCGGTGAGCGCGCGTGCCGTGTCGGCGTGCGCACCCAATCCAGCGGTAGTGCTGTGCGAGGCGCGGGTGCTAGGTGCAAAACGTCTGGATGTTTTTATCTATCTCGTGGAGAATCACTCACTAACTTGGCCCGTGAAGGTGTGTTGTTGGCTTGCCCCCCTGTCCCGTCACGCACGCGCGCCCATGTCAGCGCTGCCGCTCCCACTTGGGTCGGGATCGGGTTCACGGGGGATGGAATGGGCGGGTGCGACGCCGTGGCCGGCAGGCGGCAGGCCCACCCCGGCCGGCGCTCGTGGCTCACAGCCTTTCCCGGCCGGGTTTGCTGACGCGCGGCCACCGGGTTTTGTATCAGCCGCCGTTCGAGCAGCAGCAGTTTGGTTTTGGTGCTAGACTGCGCTTCTTTCTGCGTGCTCGGTGCTCAGTCACAAGAGCTTGTCCTCATAGTCATAGGTACCTCTGCCACTGCATGCCAGTGACCGACGGTAACGACACCACAGCCTTTGGGTCTGGACGGGCTTTAGTTTTACCAGTTTCTGAGCTGGATCAGCATTAAGAGTCCGTTTGGTAGCTTCACCGACCGATTCCACGGACCACAGCTTCAGCGCCGCGGCCTGAAGATCAAAAGCACTCGTCTCCTCCTCTGACGCGGCGTGGGGTGGCAGCCCAGCAAACAGTCCTGCCCCAGCTTGGGTGTCTGGCAGGCCTGGTAGTGGAGACCAAGGGTTGGGCTGCAGCGCATGATAGGCTGTTGCTTATTCTTTTGGTATGATTTTACGGCGCATCACCGCCCCTATCTCCTTGGAACAGGGCAAACATTGTTATAGTAGACAATCGGAAAGTCGTCGTGTTAAGACCCTATAGAACCCTAACGCACCAGAACATCAACTGTCGCGGATGAAGAGTGTAGAACAAAAGGATCCACCAAAGACTGATCCGCCGCAGATGAAGAGCGCAGGGCAAACATTGCGCGGATGAAGAGTGTAGAACAAAAGGCAGAGAACCCTAGCTTTTTGGAAGGCGGCGGCTGGCTAGATCGACGAGAGTTTCTTCGTCTATTTAGAGCCAGCTAGTTTAGTTGATTGCAAGTTTATTTTTAAAGGCTGCGCATCAAATATTGATGCAGTTGCAGATAGGTTTGCTAAGTTTTCAAACACTCTTGATCAGGGGCGACACCTTTGGCAGATCCATCCCATGATCCTTTTTGTATACCACTTTAAGTGGTCTATGATCAATAAAGCTTTGCTATACCCCTAAAAAAGGCATACATTATATGTAGTTTTTTTACAGATATTTTTTTTCTCCAAAATTTAACAAGTTGAGATATTGAAGTTTGGCACGCGTCAGACAACAGAAGCTTCATTTCAATATATCTCTAAATAAAAACGGGCACAATTCTTTAAGACCATGAACATAACTTCAGTAAATAAGAACCGTGGCGCTAGATAGTTCATTTCCTTAACCTATCTATGTCAGGGCATCTTCGGCACCAAAGTTTTGAAGCATCTGATGATGCAGGGGGGATACTCTACTGCTTTATATGTTCCCGGAATTGTTAGTCGTGCTTGTAATCAAGCTTAGTTTTCGTCTTGAATAGAGTTCCCACCCCCTCATATGTACATAGGATTGATGAAAATGTACATGCTTATTTTTAAACATTCACGGGTTTGAGAAAATATTAATATTAAAATAAAAAATACATTTGTATTTTATGATATTTTTAAAAAAACCAACTGAAAATCGTAAAATTAGAGACTTCGAGAAAAAAACAATTGACAACTGCAGGGAGCCGATGAAAGACAAATGGGCCGGCCCATATTGTGAGCGCTTGGACAACGATCCATAGGACTTGTCATAGAAATTTGGCTGCATCCGAGCTGCCGGCGATGTATGACGGCGAAGAAACGGCCGCGCTGTGCATCCCGATTCATTGAACACATGGAGCTTTCCTAGCCTTTTGGTCCATCTACCTCTAGAGAGAAGTGTCGATCACGATGACCATGGCTGAGGGTGCTAAGCAGGTCCACGTAGACGCGCTACTGTACAATGCTTAACAGGTCCACGTAGACGCTCTGCTGTACACTGCTCAACGGGGCCACGTAGACGCGCCTATGAATAAATACGGCTACAGCCCTGCTGCCCACAGATGACAGACCCCCCCCCCCCCTCTCTCTCTCTCTCTCTAACACAATACACACCGGAGATGAGGTGAGATAGAGAGGTTAGTTCAGAGAAAGAGGAAGAGGAAGATAGAGAGGGAGAGAATGAGGAGGGCGTGCAGTGCGAAGGAAGGGGTGAAGAGAGGGGCATGGACGAGCAAGGAGGACGAAACCTTGGCCTCCTACATCAAGGCGCATGGCGAAGGCAGATGGAAGGAAGTCCCCTTGAAAGCTGGTACGTTCTGCTACTAAACGATCGTAACCCCTAGCTTGGTAAACAGTAGTACCATTCCGTTCTAGACAATGGAGTGCTAGCTAGTTGAACGTGAGTGAGTGACGCGCCTCAAATTAATTTGCAGGCCTGCGGCGGTGCGGCAAGAGCTGCCGGCTGCGGTGGCTCAACTACCTCCGGCCGAGCATCAAGCGGGGCAACATCTCCGACGACGAGGAGGAGCTCATCGTCAGGCTCCACCGCCTCCTCGGCAACAGGTGGTCCCTCATCGCGGGCAGGCTGCCCGGCCGAACAGACAACGAAATCAAGAACTACTGGAACAGCACCCTCGGGCGGAAGGCGCTCCCGGAGCGAGCTGCCACCAGGGTGGTCGCCACGCCCTGCGCCTCCGCCAGCTCCGGCTCCTCCACAGGGGCGTCGACAGCAGGGCTGTCCTCTAACTGCGGGGCTGGTACAAGTGCCAAGGCTGCGGGGCTGCTGTCGTCGGCCTCGGTGTGGGTGCCCAAGCCCGTGAGGTGCACAGGCGGTCTCTTCCTCAGCGGGGATGCGCCGCTGCCCGCGCCGGTCACGCAGACGCGGGCCGTGGGTGGAGACGGAGATGAGTGCAGCGGCAGCAGCTTGGCGGCATCGTCGGGCGGCGGCGACTGGATGGACGACGTGAGAGCCTTGGCGTCGTTCCTCGAGTCCGACGAGGACTGGGTCAACTCCCTGCACATGGCGGATTAACGCTCACACTTTTTCTCAGCACGTGCACGTTTATCACTACGTACGAACAGGGAGCTGTATCGATACAGCTCCATGCGTGTACGTAGGTTGGCTTCGTGCTGAGTACTGACTAATCAGTAGCTACCTGTGATGGACTTCTAATCATACTCACACTCTCTCGAGCTGTTTAGTGGATGGTGTATGAGTGGGTGTGTTCAACCGAATAAGTGTATGTGTGTCTACACGAGCATCCACATTTTGTATTGTATTTCTAAATAAGAATCGGCCTTTTTTGGTTCATAGGAAAGTTGTAGGAATTGCAAAGAATAAAAACTTTGTAGGAAAAATTCCTTTGAAGCCCTTTGGTTTGTAGGAATGAGTTCCTATTTCTATGTAGGATAAGAATTAATCCTTCACATTTCAAAGGAAAAAAACATTGGCCTAAACTCAATGAAAATTTTTCTATCCTATGCATTAAATAACATCTCTTATTCTATAGGATTTGAGATGCATGTCATCTCACTTTCTATGATTTTTCTATTCTTATATTATTTCTATCCTACGAACCAAAGAAGACCTAAGTATACTTCAACATGACTAATTATTTTTCTTTGAAAAGGATGATATCTGCCAACCTCTTTTTCTTTGAGGCTAGCCATAGTGGGGGTAACTTAGGTAGTAACTTAACACACCCTAAGACAATTTTGTTTATGTGGCAAGTATTTAATAAGGAGAGAGGTGCTTGGAGTAACTTTACCATACCAAACGGGTTGTGAATGAATACGACTGGTTAGCATTTAATTTCTTTTGGATGTCACCATACCAAATGATGGCCGTTTTCTTCAACATGCACAGCATAGTGATAAGAAATTTGAAGCAGATGGCCACTGGCTAGCCGTGAGCGAGCCTGTGTGCGTGTGACCCATACTGGAGCACGTATACACAAGCTAGTGCCATACACGGTCATGCCAGTGCACGTACAAAGCCGAAAGCAAACCGAGACACATGTGCCATTTTTTGCATGTGGTCACTGGCCAGTCGACATATACGTATGTCAGCTAGGTAGGTAGGCCTGTATATACATGGTGCATTGCCACTGTGATGAGATGAGATCGACGCGGCAGTGAAGAACAAGACATTCATGGCTCTCACGACGCCGCGGTAAAAACGGTGCGTCACCATCGGTGCCACTATTTGCCTTTCGTTCACGCCTTTTAGTGAAAGCAAGTGAATAGGCCAATGCAATTTTTTATGAAAGGGACTCCTCCCTGTGATATGGTGTAATCGACACCAGGGACGTAGTATTCCTCCTCTAAGCTTGTAGAAGTCGAGAAGTCGAGGGTGACAAGGATTTGACCCGATGACCTGGGGCCTCAGTACTAACACGTCCGGCCCTGTCTTTTCCACGCGGAGGACAAAAGTGAAGTCCGACAGATGTGGGATCACTCGTTGGCAAGGCCTGTGCGTGACCTCAGGGTCGGCCGGGAGGTCGGAGTGGTGGCTTCGGGAGGCAAAAATGATAAATTTGACCTGTAGATAAAAAGAATTCACAAAATAAACTGTTCTTGAAAATTTTTCACTCCGCTGACCCTTTTGTATAGCGCCCGACAGCAAGACGTCACATTATACAGTGCAGCGCCTGACTGACGGGTGCTATACACCTAGCCAACGTCGAACCTTAAACTGCCTGAAAATTTTAAGTTAATGTGCAACGCCTAAGGATTCAAACAAGCACACGACGCTCAAGCATGCAGTACGTTGCTGTAGGCCCTACGAGGCTGTGGCCACGCATGCACGCACACGGCATGCATGCACGTGGTTTGGTGATCCGTCGTTTTTTTTAGTGATCCGTCGGTTGCGTGTAGTGCGTCGGTATAAGGTTTTGCTTTGTCCCTTGTATAGCTGTTAGTGCAGCGCCTAGACGCTAGGCGCTACACTGTAGCGTCTAACTTTTAGGCGTTGCAAACTGACCTAGAAATTTTTAGGCATTTCGAGGTGTGACATAGGCTAGGCGTGTATCGCCTGTCAGTCAGGCGCTGCACAGTGTAGTGTGGCGCCTGGCTGTCGGAAGCTACACGAAAGGGTCAGCGGAGTGATTTTTTTTAACAACAGTTTACTTTGTGAATTCTTTTCGTCTACAGGTCAAATTTGTAGTTTTTGCCGCTTCTGGATTCGTCTTCATGATGAAGGGCTTCGGTTTTGGTTGCTTGGGCAGCAGAGTCGTCGACAAGTCTGGTCCTCGGCCTCAGGGCCGGTGTGTGTGGGGTTGAGGTAGGGCTGGAATTTCGAGCCGAGTCGAGCCAGCTCAGCTCGACTCGCTAGAGCTCGTTTCGTTAACGAGCTAGCTCGACTCGACTCGTTATTATAACGAGCTCAAATCCAAGATTGGTTCGACTCGTATAACTCGCGAGCTGACTCGTTTAGCTTGTTAAGCTCGTTAAAGATATGAACATAAAACCGTCAAATATTATAAAAATGATTATGTATATATTGAACATATATATCACTAACAATAGTAATTTCCTTATAACGCATGAGTCTCCTAGGCGGTTGGGCCTTCAATGGCTAGGCCTTGAGTTGTGCGCCTAGAACATAGGGTGCTGAGTGGCTGATCTTTTGTACCGAGCCTAACGAGTTACACGAGTACTCGTGAGATCGGCTCGTTTAACTCGGTCTATAAACGATCTTAAACTAAAGCTTAGCTCGATTCATTATTCGAGCCGAGTCACGAGCTACTCGTTTAGCTCACGAGCTTTGAGCTTTTTTTCCAGCCCTAGGTTGAGGTTTTGTATGTCAGAGCGGTTGGCTCATTGGGTATGCAGCCTCGGTCCGGGTGTGTGTGTGTGTGGGTGTGGGTGTGTGTGTGTGTGTGTGGGGGGGGGGGGTGTTTAGGACTTGTATCAATTTTTGGCTGTTCTTTTATAAACTGGTGAATTCTCTTCTTCTATATGAAAAAGACAGAGTTTCTGTGGGTTGCTCAAAAAAATATGGAAGAAGGAGATGGCGAGAATGTGTAGTTGCGGTAGCTCTCGTGGTGTGTGAGAGCCAATAGTGGGGGCCATGGTGCGCGACTGAAATCAGGGTAGAAACAACTAGTGGTAGTCTGGTAGAGGAAACAATCAGCTGGCAAGCTTTGAACTTCGTAGGTTGGGTAGAAATATGTATTGAGAAAAGCTTCAAACTCACATAAATGCTGAGCTCCAGACTAGATAGAAATATGTATTGTATGTCGTTTTTCAAACCAATCTAGGGTGCCTCAAACCTCAAGCCCTACAATGTTGAAGTTGCCTGCTCCCACAATGCTGAAGTTGCCTTCTTTGAACATTGTGCCAAGGTACAAAATAGTTCTACTTTTCCAAGAAGATCTTGGCTGACCACTGCATCAATTGAAGCACACTTATTTCGTTGCAAAATATTAGCCCGTTCAATAAAACACAAAGAAATGCAAAACATTAAGCTAATACAACTGCTTCAAAGATTATTATTTTTTGCTGGTTATTCATGTGGATACGGATTGAAACTGTATGTGGTGAACCCCCACCCAAAATTTTATATGAATACAACCACAGTAAACTAGCCAATGGATAATAGTTCATCTTTATCATAAAATCAACTGTGATGAAGTTCTCTTTGATGGTGATAAATCGTACGTCATGAAGACTGTCCGCTACCAATAACCGTGACAATGGGTGAGAGTTCAACTTCATCACACTTGTAACACTTCTTACTGCCAAGCCTCCTGTGGCTTAGGCAACTTATTTTTATTTGTTAAAAGCACACCACACTATAAGTGCCACACAAATATCTTAATCTTTTAGGGGCACTTTAATTCTGTCAAAACACATCTTCACAAAATGGGCTATACGTATCATCCACCAACGGGAGGGCAGCAGTAGTAGTGCTTTGCCTCCACTCTCACTCTCATGTGCATGCATCTTCCACTCCTCCTGCCAACACCATGTTTATATAGGATGGTTA
Organism: Triticum aestivum; assembly: GCF_018294505.1. Classification (NCBI taxonomy): domain Eukaryota; kingdom Viridiplantae; phylum Streptophyta; class Magnoliopsida; order Poales; family Poaceae; genus Triticum; species Triticum aestivum. The sequence continues at coordinate 664,964,489 of NC_057806.1, forward strand.
GGTTTGTCGTTTGTGTTCGGCCATGTTAGAATTGCACATTTTCGTGTAACGACAAGTCTGAATCCTTCCTCTGTAATTTCACTACTCAAGCTCTTTTGGTTCCTTCCCGATCTTCTCTGTTTTTGGTCAGACTAATTAAATGGTAAGCATCCATTCAAGATACTATCAATAAAGATTAATCACCAAGTTAAAGGCTATTTTTGGCTGCTCTTGCACTGTCTGCGGCCTCTGTTGTCGAGTCTGCAGTGGAGTTCGCCCTGCCGTGCTGTTGGCAGCAGTGGAAGCATCGGAATGCTGTCGTTTTCAACGGCAGCAGCTCTCCATTGGTCGGGTACTTAGTTGTTTCCGAGAGGACGCGGTGTTATGGAGCGGGCAGTTGTCAGCTGCTCGACACTCTCATGTTGTATCCTAAGTGAGCTCTCTCTCTCTCTCTCTAGTTGCATCCTCGTCTGCGACGCATGGATTGCATGTAGGTGTGCCTCCTAACCTCCCCCCCCCCCCCCCCCCCAAACTCCTTCTAGGGTGCCCCTGTGGCGCTTGTAACCATCTGGGATTTTAGCCCATTTTGATCAAATATATTAGCTGGGGAGTTAAAGGCTATTCCCATTTCTTGTCTACCTCGAAAAAAAAGCAAACAATGGACACACTCTCAAATCATGGACTAACAATCCTCTGACTCAGATCGGATGCATGACGTGACATCAGATCATTGTACGCTACGTTGGAGACTCCCAAACCATTTCCTATCCTAACCCTAGGGAGAGGCGCTCTACCAAATGGATAATGCTCCCTATGAACAGTAAAAACTGAAAAGGATAGTAAAAAAAGTTTTTCTTTTGCAACAAGCATTAACGAATTGTCTACATATGTACAAATGTTCATCAGGAAAATCATTTATGCTATGGGAAAAAGGTCAATGCTCCAAAAGAACTAATTTTGAAAGCATTGAATCTGTTTCTTTCCCAAGACATTAGATATGTTTTTTCTTCAGGAAAACTTTCACATATGTAGATAATCCGTCAATCCTTGTTGCCAAGAAAAGTTTTTTTTAATATTTTACTGTTCATTGCGGATGCATTTGAGCCAGTGAGAAAATAGCACGCTATATCGTCGCTAATAGCACACTACAACATTTTGTGCAATGCCTCGCTAAATAAATCAATGTACAATGTCTCGTTAATTGCATAGCTTTAGCCACGATATTTTGTCATCACACGCTGTTTTTTCCATTGATTTGAGCTTGCGAGTAAAAGGACGCTTTTGATTAAACTCTGGCCCTTTATTGTGAATACTAATATCTTCTCTTGTCGCAAACGAAGTATACATGAAGCCGATGGATACCTATCACTGTACGCATAGTCGTGTTCACTAAGCGACAGATCAGGAAAATTATTGCCTGACTGTTTGACGAAGCCATGGGGGTGGACTGGTGACTTTCTCATGTCTGGCTATGGATGGAACACCCAAAGGATCGATCAGCGGTGGTGCTGAGGGTTGGATCCCCCCGGACTGAGCCTCTTGGAGGTCTCATAGACCGGATCGGCGATCCCTTCTTGCCGCGGCCGTGCTGCAACCGCGGTGCTCGCCGCCTGCAGCCTAACGACGACGTCCTGGAGCTGCCGGCGGTGCCGCAGCGGGCAGCGCTCGGAGAAGGGATCGGGGGAGGAGCCGGCGAGGAGGAGGACAAGGCAGATGCAGAAACACAAAAGTAGCCTCATGCTTAACCTCGTTCGTACTTGATTAGTTGATTTGCAACTGGTAGCAGCTAAACCTATGCAGACATGCTGCTGTATGCATGTATCTGCAGGTTGATTAGCAAGCGACGAGCATTTATAGGCGGTGCTCGGCTGCTAAAAGAATGGAAAAACTGTATGCTTCAGCTGATCTGCCTTATTTTATCGATTTGATAGGATTTGCGGCTATAACCTAAACCGCTCCACTGATGCACTAGCAAACCCTTTCATCTTGACCATGTACTATTTTTCGTTTGAAATAATAGTGCTGATGTGATCTCTCGGTCTATCTACATGGACGATAATGGTTCACAACGTGAAAGGTCAAAGCGAAAAAGCACGCTACTTTTTTCGATGGAAGGCGCCACTTGGCCGCCATTTTCATTAAGAAAATGGAGTCTGATAACACCGATCACCCCATCAAAATTAACCTATGCACAGTGGGAGAAATGTACAACTTTTATTTCCATTTCTTCGACTTTCTGCAACATGTCATTTCAAAGCTACCACCTTCTATTGGTCCCCTTAGTATTTTATATCAAATTTTGATCATAGATTTAACTAACAAAATATTTCTGCATATCACAAAAAATTATATTGTTGAATTTGTGTTTGAACATAGTTTTCAATGATATTATTTTTGCTACGTCCAACTTAATATTTTATTAGTTAAAATCATGGTCAAAATATGGCCCTAAATACAAAGAGGACTAAGGGCATCTTCAACACCGACCCTCAAACCGTCCGCAACCGTTCGGACCGCGCGGTCCGGACGTGTTGTGCCATTCAACGCGGTCCTGCAACGGTCCGCAAGGTGGACTGGGCACACTTTCTCCCGCAAACTGGAGACAAACCTAGAGGACTTTGCGGGCGTCCGGACAACAGCCACACCCATTTCTGACCACCCTGGCCCACCCAAAACCGTCCTCCCTCGCTCACGCGCATTCCCGCTCGATGCCAATTGCCTACATTCATGCCGCTGTAGAGCGCCTGCTCCCCATTGAAGCCGGCTACAGAGTGGATGCGACCTCTCATAGGCACCGACACTGAAGCGGCGCGCCGACCGAGGGCGCCTCCCACAACACGTCCCTGATGTCCGCGCTTGTTCAATGTCAGAGACGCGTTACTGGACGGGACGAGACGAATATCTACCATGCCCGTTCAATGCCCCGTTCGTCCATATGCCTCCGTTAAGCAGGCTCATCGGACGAGAAACCCACTCCGGCGCCCAACATTGACGCACCCGGACACCTAGCCTCACAGGAATCCGCTATTTAAACGTGGCCACTTCCGACTTACTCCACACCGTAACACAAGCCATTCCACCTCCCTTGTGAAGGAAATATGCTCTAGAGGCAATAATAAAGTTATTATTTATTACCTTATATCATGATAAATGTTTATTATTCATGCTAGAATTGTATTAACCGGAAACATAATACATGTGTGAATACATAGACAAACAGAGTGTCACTAGTATGCCTCTACTTGACTAGCTCGTTGATCAAAGATGGTTAAGTTTCCTAACCATTTACATGGGTTGTCATTTGATTAACGGGATCACATCATTAGGAGAATGATGTGATTGACTTGACCCATTCCGTTAGCTTAGCACTTGATCGTTTAGTTTGTTGCTATTGCTTTCTTCATGACTTATACATGTTCCTATGACTATGAGATTATGCAACTCCCGTTTATCGGAGGAACACTTTGTGTGCTACCAAACGTCACAACGTAACTGGGTGATTATAAAGGTGCTCTACAGGTGTCTCCAAAGGTACTTGTTGGGTTGGTGTATTTCGAGATTAGGATTTGTCACTCCGATTGTCGGAGAGGTATCTCTGGGCCCTCTCGGTAATGCACATCACTTAAGCCTTGCAAGCATTGCAACTAATGAGTTAGTTGCGGGATGATGTATTACGGAACGAGTAAAGAGACTTGCCGGTAACGAGATTGAACTAGGTATTGAGATACCGACGATCGAATCTCGGGCAAGTAACATACCGATGACAAAGGGAACAACGTATGTTGTTATGCGGTTTGACCGATAAAGATCTTCGTAGAATATGTAGGAGCCAATATGAGCATCCAGGTTCCGCTATTGGTTATTGACCGGAGACGTGTCTTGGTCATGTCTACATAGTTCTCGAACCCGTAGGGTCCGCACGCTTAACATTACGATGACAGTTATATTATGAGTTTATATGTTTTGATGTACCGAAGGTTGTTCGGAGTCCCGGATGTGATCAAGGACATGACGAGGAGTGTCGAAATGGTCGACACATAAAGATTGATATATTTGAAGCCTAATTTGGATGTCGGAAGTGTTCCGGGTGAAATCGGGATTTTACCGTAGTACCGGGAGGTTACCGGAACCCCCCGGGGGCTTAATGGGCCTACATGGGCCTTAGTGGAAATAGAGGGAAGCAAGGGAAGTGTGGGGCATGCCCCCCAAGGCCCAAACCGAATTGGTTTAGGGCAAGGGGGCCGGCCCCCTCTTTCCTTCTTCCCCTCTTTCTTTCCTTCTCCCGAATCCTATTCCAACTAGGAAAGGGGGGGGGAGTCCTACTCCCGGTGGGAGTAGGACTCCTCCTGGCGCGCCCTCTCCCTGGCCGGCCGCACCCCCCTTGCTCCTTTATATACGGGGGCCGGGGGGCACCCCATAGACACAACAATTGACCTCTTAGCCGTGTGCGGTGCCCCCTCCACCATAGTCCACCTCGATAATACTGTAGCGGTGCTTAGGCGAAGCCCTGCGTTGGTAGAACATCAACATCGTCACCACGCCGTCATGCTGACGAAACTCTCCCTCAACACTCGGCTGGATCGGAGTTCGAGGGACGTCATCGGGCTGAACGTGTGCTGTACTCGGAGGTGCCGTACGTTCGGTACTTGATCGGTCGGATCGTGAAGACGTACGACTACATCAACCGCGTTGTGCTAACGCTTCCTCTTTCGGTCTACGAGGGTACGTAGACAACACTCTCCCTTCTCGTTGCTATGCATCACCATGATCTTGCGTGTGCGTAGGAAATTTTTAAAATTACTACGTTCCCGAATAGTGGCATCCGAGCCAGGTTTTATGCGTTGATGTCGTATGCACGAGTAGAACACAAGTGAGTTGTGGGCGATATAAGTCATACTGCTTACCAGCATGTCATACTTTGGTTCGGCGGTATTGTTGGATGAAGTGGTCCGGACTGACATTACGCGTACGCGAGACTGGTTCTACCGACGTGCTTTACACACAGGTGGCTAGCGGGTGTCAGTTTCTCCAACTTTAGTTGAACCGAGTGTGGCTACGCCCGGTCCTTGCGAAGGTTAAAACAACACCAACTTGACAAACTATCGTTGTGGTTTTGATGCGTAGGTAAGAACGGTTCTTACTAAGCCCGTAGCAGCCACGTAAAATTTGCAACAACAAAGTAGAGGACGTCTAACTTGTTTTTGCAGGGCATGTTGTGATGTGATATGGTCAAGACATGATGCTAAATTTTATTGTATGAGATGATCATGTTTTGTAACCGAGTTATCGACAACTGGCAGGAGCCATATGGTTGTCGCTTTATTGTATGCAATGCAATCACCCTGTAATGCTTTACTTTATCACTAAGTGGTAGCGATAGTCGTGGAAGCATAAGATTGACGAGACGACAACGATGCTACGATGGAGATCAAGGTATCACACCGGTGACGATGGTGATCATGACGGTGCTTCGGAGATGGAGATCACAAGCACAAGATGATGGCCATATCATATCACTTATATTGATTGCATGTGATCTTTATCTTTTATGCATCTTATCTTGCTTTGATTGACCGTAGCATTATAAGATGATCTCTCACTAAATTATCAAGGTACAAGTATTCTTCCTGAGTATGCACCGTTGCGAAAGTTCTTCGTGCTGAGACACCACGTGATGATCGTGTGTGATAGGCTCTACGTTTAAATATAACGGGTGCAAAACAGTTGCACACGCGGAATACTTAGGTTAAACTTGACGAGCCTAGCATATAACAGATATGGCCTCGGAACACGGAGACCGAAAGGTCGAGCATGAATCATATAGTAGATATGATCAATATAGTGATGTTCACCATTGAAACTACTCCATCTCACGTGATGATCGGACATGGTTTAGTTGATTTGGATCATGTGATCACTTAGGGTGTGTTTGGTTGCGGAACGAAGTGGAATGGAATGTCATGGTTCCATTCCACTGGAACGGGTCGGTTCCGTTCTTGTGTTTGTTTGGAGACAATACATGGAATGGAATGGTTACATTCCAGTGTTTGGTTGGAGAGATGAAACATAATGGATTCGGTTCATTTTGACAAAAGGCACATTCACAAAACATAATAGATATGACATCAAACGTATCTGCAACTATTTCCTCTTGCGCCAAAGCACTTCTACAAGATGACCTTGAGTCTAAAAAATATATTTCTACAAAAAAAGGATCAATCTATAGAGAAGAGTAAAAAATATATGACAGCAAGAAAAAGAAGATAGTAATGCACATTATGACAATGATGTTTCATCTCTAACTCTTAAGTCCTAAAGCCACGGTGAAACTCCTCAATGATTAATGTTAGAGTTAGAGATAGAATCTAGTTCAAACTCATGTAATCTCAACCTCTGTCCTATCTCTCTCTCTCTCTCCCGTATCTGGTTAGATTTCCTCTCTTCTGTAAACCATTGTATCCTAGCGATAGATGGAAACTTGTAAGCCACGACAGGGGCTTCCTATCTCAATCAATAAAACCCAATGCGGCTCCCTCACGAGGGAGTAGGAACGCTTCAATCTTACATGGTATACAGAGCCTATTCTCTTCCCGTCTAGCTATCAGAAGCCAATCCCCATCGCCATGTCTTCCAGCTCGGCACCGGTCGTCCTCAACATCGGACCTCCACCAGCCGAAAAGCTTAGCAAGGGGAACTACCTCTTGTGGAAGGCCCAGGTCATGCCCGGCCTGCGAGGAGCGCAGGTCACAGGGCTCCTGGATGGAACCGACGCGGCGCCCCCGACCACGGTGGAGCAGCAGAAGTCGGACAAGACCATGGAAGTGGTACCCAATCCACTTTATGCGCCATGGCTATCAAAGGACCAACAAGTCCTTAGCTACCTGATGAACTCCCTCTCCAAAGAAGTCCTCGCGCAGTTCGTCGGTAAGGAAAATACCTATGATTTGTGGACCGGCATCACCACCCTGTTTGCATTGCAGTCCCAATCCCGCATCACCAACTTGAGGATCGCCATCACCACGACAAAGAAGGGCAGCATGTCCAGCATGGCATACATCTCCAAGATGAAGAGTCTCGGGGATGAACTCGCGGCGGCAGGACGCCCGGTCTCCGATCCCGAGATGGTGGACTACGTACTCGCCGGACTGAATCGCGACTATGATCCGGTGGTGGCGGCCATTGGTGTTGTCAAGGCCTCCATCAACGTTGACGAGCTTTTTGCTCAGATTGCCGCCTTCGACTAGCGCATGGAGATGCTGGGCGATGGAGAAGAAGGAGGCTTCAACACTTCAGCGAACCTGGCGTACAGAGGCCGTGGCCAGTACAGGTCCAGGGTGCGCGCACGTGGGACCAGGGGGCGCGGTCGAGGGAGGCGCTCTCCCTCCGCTCCAAGCAGCAGCAACAGGGGCGCTCGAGGTGGCCGTCCTCAACAACAGAATCAACAACGTCAACAGCATCGGGATTATCCCGAGTGTCAGATCTGTCTCAAGCATCATCGAGGAGGCGCTCGTGCATGCTGGGATCGTTATGAGGAGGACGAGGAGTACGAGGAGAAGGAGGCAAACGCTGTCACCGACTCCTACGACATCGACACAAATTGGTATGCAGATACTGGTGCTACCAACCACATCACGGGGGAGCTCGACAAGCTGACCATCAGGAACAAGTACCGTGGACATGACCAAGTGCACACTGCAAGTGGTTCTGGTATGGACATTACTCATGTTGGTAGTTCAATTGTCAAAACCCCCTTAAAAAATTTCAATCTAAACAGAATTCTATATGTGCCCGAAACATCAAAAAATCTTCTTTCTGTTCATAGATTTACCCTTGATAATTGTGTTCTCATTGAATTCTATCCTTACTTCTTTTTGGTTAAGGACTTGGACACGAGGAGGGTTCTTCTTAGAGGCAAGTGCGTGGGAGGTCTCTACCCAATCATATCGTCATCATCGTCATCAAATAAACATGCCTTTGTTGCTGTCAAGCCGTCTTCAGCAAAGTGGCACAGTAGATTAGGTCATCCTTCATCAGTTATTGTTAAGCTTGTTCTTAGTAAGAATAAACTTCCTCATTCGCATGAGTCTAGCATTGAGTCAATTTGTGATCCTTGTCAGCAAGCTAAGAGTCATCAGTTGCCATATCCTATTTCTATCAGTATTTCTACTGCACCCTTACAACTTATATTCTCAGATGTTTGGGGGCCTGCTCCTACCTCTGTTGGTATACACTCATATTATGTAAGTTTCATTGATGACTATAGCAAATTTACTTGGATCTATCTTCTTAAGAAACGATCTGAAGTGTTTCAAGTGTTCAAAAATTTCCAAAATCTTGTTGAGCGGAAACTAAACACTAAGATCATTGCCATGCAAACGGATTGGGGAGGTGAATACAAGAAACTCAATCTCTTTTTTCAGCAACTTGGCATCTCACATCATGTGTCGTGTCCCCATGCACATCAACAAAACGGTTCTGCCGAGAGAAAATATCGTCATGTTGTTGAAGTAGGACTAGCTCTATTGGCAAATGCGTCTATGCCATTAAAGTTCTGGGATGAAGCATTCTTGACTGCTACATATCTCATAAATTTACTCCCTAGCAAAGTCATCAAATTTGAGACTCCCATCACACGTCTTTTTGGCACTACTCCTAACTATAACTCTCTCCGTGTGTTTGGTTGTGCTTGCTGGCCCAACCTTCGTCCTTACAATACACACAAGCTTGCGTTTCATTCCAAGAAGTGTGTATTTCTTGGCTACAGTCCTATTCAAAAAGGCGTTAAATGCCTAGATGTTTCCACCGGCCAAGTCTATATTTCTCGGGATGTTGTGTTTGATGAATCAGTGTATCCTTTTGAGTCTCTTCATCCTAATGCCGGAGCCCTCCTTAGGAAAGAAATTCTCCTCCTTCCACCTAATCTTCAAAACTTTGATCAAGGGGGCGACGATTGTACTAACCCAACTGATGATCCTACTAGTACTACTCGTGTGCAGGACCATGCAGAAGTTGCAGCAGAAAACGGTGCAGAAAACGGTGTAGAAAATGATCAATTTTTTGAATAAAATGGAGCTATATTTCATGTGCCAGAAGATGACGAAGCGGGGGTGGAACACGAGGAAGATTTCGCATCGCCTAGAACTCATGTGCTGCAGCCTTCATCGGATCGCGTGCGTAGATACGCGCGGGATCACGCGCCAGGCAGAAGCGCTCTGCACCAGCCCGCGAGCGCCACGTCATCACCTGCCACCCCACGCCCCGCGCGTAGGTCCACGGCATCGCCAGAAAACTCGTCGCCAGAAACCGCGTCGCGCGCGCAGATCCGCATGCATGTGCAGGGTGATTCCATGGGATCGTCTGCGGCCGGTATAGATGATGCAGTAACTTCTTCCGCCACACCACAGGCTACATGATCTCTTGTGCAAAGCGAGTCCAGATTCTCTCCAGGATCTACTGCGGCTGAGTCTTCTACACCACCTCCTGTACAGCAGGTTATAAGGCATCAACCACAAGTAACTTCACGTGTTACAACTCGGTTACAAAAAAGGTATTAGAAACCCAAAAGTTCGAACTGATGGCACTATACGATATGGAATGTTGTGTGTCGCAGGAGAACCAATGAAGTTGGAGGATGCACTGAAGGATCAGAAGTGGAAAATTGCAATGGAAGAGGAATACATGGCACTTATGAGGAACAAGACATGGCACCTTGTACCGGAACCGAGAGATAAAAATATTATTGACTGTAAGTGGGTTTACAGAATCAAAAAGAAGGCAGATGGCTCAATTGACAGGTATAAAGCACGTTTAGTTGCAAAAGGTTTTAAACAACGTTACAGCTTGGATTATGAAGATACCTTTAGCCCTGTTGTTAAAGCAGTGACTATTAGGCTTGTATTATCTATTGTTGTGTCCAGGGGATGGAGCTTAAGATAGCTAGATGTTCAGAACGCGTTTTTACATGGTGTTCTGGAAGAGGAGGTTTACATGAGACAACCACCTGGGTATGTAGAAAAGAATGCACCTCATTATGTGTGCAAACTTGATAAGGCACTTTAGGACTGAAACAAGCACCAAGAGCATGGTATTCAAGGTTAAGCTCTCAGTTAAGACGTCTTGGCTTTGCTGCATCAAAAGCTGACACGTCTCTCTTCATTTACAACAAGGCAAACGTTGTTATATTTTTACTGATATATGTTGATGACATTATAGTTGCAAGTTCTTCACAAAGTGCCACTAATGCTCTCCTGCATGATCTAAGTTCAGAGTTTGCTTTGAAAGATCTTGGTGATCTACACTTCTTTCTAGGAATTGAAGTCAAGAAGATTCAAGATGGTATAGTACTTAATCAAAAGAAATATACTACTGAACTTCTGGTTCATATGGGAATGAAGGATTGTAAACCTTCACCTACACCATTGTCTTCTTCAGAAAAGCTTTCAGCATTTGAGGAAGAGCCACTCAAGGAAGAAGAAGGCACAAGGTACAGAAGTGCTGTAGGGGCTTTGCAGTATTTAACATTGACAAGACCAGATATATCTTTTGCTGTTAATAAGGTTTGTCAGTACCTACATGCACCTACTACAGTACACTGGACAGCTGTTAAAAGAATTATACTGTATATAAAACATACTGTAAGCTTAGGCCTTCAGTTCAGACGTTATAATTCCACTCTTGTCAGTGCTTTCTCTGATGCTGACTGGGCAGGATGTAACGATGACAGAAGGTCAACTGGAGTCTGATGCTGACTGGGCAGGATGTAACGATGACAGAAGGTCAACTGGAGGATTTGCAGTGTTCTTTGGTTCTAATCTTATTTCTTGGAGTGCCAGAAAACAAGCTACAGTGTCAAGGTCAAGTACTGAGGCTGAATATAAATCACTGGCCAATGCCACTGCTAAGATCATTTGGTTGGAGTCATTGCTTAATGAACTGGGAATCAAGAAACATCGTGTGTCATGTTTATGGTGTGATAATTTGGGAGCCACCTATTTTTCTGCAAATCCAGTTTTTCATGGTAGAACCAAACACATTGAAATTGATTTTCATTTTGTGCGAGAAAGAGTTGCAGAGAAGAAGTTGGACATAAGGTTTATTCCCTCCAAAGATCAGATAGCAGATGGCTTCACTAAAGCTTTACCAAGCAAATCATTTGAGGAATTCAAGAGGAATCTTAATGTAGGATAGTTGAGATTAAGGGAGGGTGTTAGAGTTAGAGATAGAATCTAGTTCAGACTCATGTAATCTCAACCTCTGTCCTATCTCTCTCTCTCCCGTATCTGGTTAGATTTCCTCTCTTCTGTAAACCATCGTATCCTAGCGATAGATGGAAACTTGTAAGCCATGACAGGGGCTTCCTGTCTCAATCAATAAAACCCAACGCGCCTCCCTCACGAGGGAGTAGGAACGCTTCAATCTTACAATTAAGAGCTAATGAACTAGTTGACTGGTTCCTGTTTGTCATTAGCGATCTGCCACTCCTCTGCCTCCATTAGTCTACTGAGGAAAGCTTCAGATTGGAGGAAGAACAAGTTGCTCGCCTGCTAGTCTTCGCCGAACAACACCAAGTCCCTGCGTGTCACTACGCGCAACCAGCAGGTCAGGTTGTTCCATCAGCAGGGCAGCAGGTCAGGCGCCGCCGCCATCAAATCGGCTGCCCACTCATTGGAAAGTCAGGCCGCCGTTGCCCACCAGCAGATCAAGTCGCTACTGCCCACCAGCAGATTGGGCCGCCGCAGCTCCCCGGAAGATCTGGTCGTCGCCAAAAAATTGCAGCCGCCATCTAGGGTGTGGCCGGCACCAACAACCACCGGCCCCCGTCGGTTGCTGCCCGGTCCGCTGCCCAGATGGGAATGTTGTGGCCATGAGAGAGCAGAGGGAGGAAGGGGGGAGACAAGGGGAGGCGGACCAGAGAGAGGAGACGCGACATGATTTCGGCGGAGCGAGAGGAAAGAGCGACCGGTTCCGCGTGATTCCTTCGATTCGGAGTTATGGACGCGTTCTGGATATAGCCCGAATATTCGCTCGGTGGGAATGACTTGGTTCCCGTTCCAGCTATGTACCAAACGCAGGAACCAGGTCCAGGCACGGGTCCAACCCATGCCATTCCAGTTGGTACCTGAAACCGAACACACCCTTAGAGGATTAAAGGGATGCCTATCTAAGTGGAAGTTCTTAAGTAATATGATTAATTGAACTTAAATTTATCATGAACTTAGTCCTGGTAGTATTAGCATATCTATGTTGTAGATCAATAGCTCACGTTTAGCTCCCATGTTTTTTTTGATATGTTCCTAGTGAAAACTAAGTTGAAAGATGTTAGTAGCAATGAAGCAGATTGGATCCGTGATCTGAGGTTTATCCTCATTGCTGCATAGAAGAATTATGTCCTTGATGCACCGCTAGGTGACAAACCTATTGCAGGAGCAGATGCAGATGTTATGAACGTTTGGCTAGCTCAATATGATGACTACTTGATAGTTTAGTGCACCATGCTTAAACGGCTTAGAATCGGGACTTCAAAGACGTTTTGAACGTCATGGACCATATGAGATGTTCCAGGAGTTGAAGTTAATATTTCAAGCAAATACCCGAGTTGAGAGATATGAAGTCTCCAACAAGTTCTATAGCTAAAAGATGGAGGAGAATAGCTCAAGCAGTGAGCATGTGCTCATATTGTCTGGATACTACAATCGCTTGAATCAAGTGGGAGTTAATCTTCCAGATAAACTAGTGATTGACAGAATTCTCTAGTCACCATCACCAAGTTAGTAGAACTTCATGATGAACTATAATATGAAATGGCTCGGACGATTCCCAAGCTCTTCATGATGCTAAAATCGACGAAGGTAGAAATCAAGAAAAGCATCAAGTGTTGATGGAAAACAAAACCACTAGTTTCAAGTAAAGGGACAAAGGGAAGAAAGGGGAACTTCAAGAAGAACGGCAAGCAAGTTGCTGCTCAAGTGAAAAAACCCAAGTCTGGACCTAAGCCTGAAACTGAGTGCTTCTACTACAAAGGGACTGGTCACTGGAAGCGGAACTACCCCAAGTAATTGGCGGAAAAGAAGGATGGCAAAGTGAACATAGGTATATTTGATATACATGTTATTGATGTGTACTTTACTAGTGTTTATAGCAACCCCTCAGTGTTTGATACTAGTTCAGTTGCTAAGAATAGTAACTCGAAACGGGAGTTGCAGAATGAATAGAGACTAGTTAAGGGTGAAGTGACGATGTGTATTGGAAATGGCTCCAAGATTGATATGATCATCATCGCACACTCCCTATACTTTCGGGATTAGTGTTAAACCTAAAATAAATTTTATTTAGTGTTTGCGTTGAGCATAAATATGATTGGATCATGTTTATTGCAATACGGTTATTCATGTAAGTTAGAGAATAATTGTTGTTCTATTTACATGAATAAAACCTTCTATGGTCATACACCCAATGAAAATGGTTTGTTGGATCTCGATCGTGGTGATACACATTTTCATAATATTGAAACCAAAAGATGTAAGGTTAATAATGATAGTGCAACTTATTTGTGGCACTGCCGTTTAGGTCATATTGGTGTAAAGCGCATGAAGAAAATCCATGCTGATGGGCTTTTTGGAATCACTTGATTATGAATCAGTTGATGCTTGCGAACCATGCCTCATGGGTAAGATGACTAAGACTCCGTTCTCCAGAACAATGGAGCGAGCAACAGATTTGTTGGAAATCATACATACTGATGTATGTGGTCCGATGAATATTGAGGCTCGCGGCAGGTATCATTATTTTCTGATCTTCATAGATGATTTGAGCAGATATGAGTATATCTACTTGATGAAACACAAGTCTGAAACATTTGAAAATTTCAAAGAATTTCAAGTGATGTGGAGAATCATCGTAACAAAAATAAAATTTTCTATGATATGATCGCAGAAGTAAAATATTTGAGTTACGAGTTTGGCCTTCAGTTAAAACAATGTGAAATAGTTTCACTACTCATGCCACGTGGAACACCACAGTGTAATGGTGTGTCTGAACGTCGTAACCGTACTTTATTAGATATGGTGCGATCTATGATGTCTCTTACCGATTTACCACTATCGTTTTGGGGTTATGCATTAGAGACAGCTACATTCACGTTAAATAGGGCACCATCTAAATCCGTTGAGACGACACCGTATGAACTATGGTTTGGCAAGAAACCTAAGCTGTCATTTCTTAAAGTTTGAGGTTGCAATGCTTATGTGAAAAAGTTCCAACTTGATAAGCTCAAACCCAAATCGGAGAAGTGCGTCTTCATAGGATACCCAAAAGAAAATGCTGGGTACACCTTCTATCACAGATCCGAAGGCAAGATATTCATTGCTGAGAATGGATCCTTTCTAGAGAAGGAGTTTCTCTCGAAAGAAGTGAGTGGGAGGAAAGTAGAACTTGATGAGGTAACTGTACCTACTCCCTTATTGGAAAGTAGTTCATCACAGAAATCTGTTCCTGTGACTACTACACCAATTAGTGAGGAAGCTAATGGTGATGCTCATGTAACTTCAGATCAAGTTACTACCGAACCTCGTAGGTAAACCAGAGTGAGATCCGCACCAGAGTGGTATGGTAATCCTATTCTGGAGGTCATGTTACTTGACCATGACGAACCTACGAACTATGAGGAAGCAATGATGAGCCCAGATTCCGCGAAATGGCTTGAGCCCATGAAATCTGAGATGAGATCCATGTATAAGAACAAAATATGGACTTTGATTGACATGCCCAAAGATCAGTGAGCCATTGAGATTAAATGGATCTTCAAGAGGAAGACGGACGCTGATAGTAGTGTTACTCTCTACAAAGCTAGAATTGTCACAAAAAGTTTTCGACAAGTTCAAGGTGTTGACTACGATGAGAGTTTCTCACTCGTATCTATGCTTAAGTCTGTACGAATCATGTTAGCAATTGCCACATTTTGTGAAATCTGGCAAATGGATAAACAAAACTAAATTCCTTAATGGATTTATTAAAGAAGAGTTGTATATGATGCAACAAGAAAGTTTTGTCAACCTAAAGGTGCTAACAAAATATGCAAGCTCCAGCGATCCATCTATGGACTAGTGCAAGCATCTCGGAGTTGGAATATACGCTTTGATAAGTTGATCAAATCATATAGTTTTATACAAACTTGCGGTGAAGCCTGTATTTACAAGAAAGTGAGTGGGAGCACTAAAACATTTCTGATAAGTATATGTGAATGACATATTGTTGATCGGATATAATGTAGAATTTTTCTGCAAAGCATAAAGGAGTGTTTGAAAGGAGTTTTTTTTTCAAAGAAAGACCTCGGTGAAGCTGCTTACATATTGAGCATCAAGATCTATAGAGATAGATCAAGACGCTTGATAAGTTTTTCAATGAGTACATACCTTGACAAGATTTTGAAGTAGTTCAAAATAGAACAGTCAAAGAAAGAGTTCTTGCCTGTGTTACAAGGTGTGAAACTGAGTAAGACTCAAAGCCCGACCACGGCAGAGGATAGAAAGAGAATGAAAGTCCTTCCCTATGCCTTGGTCATAGGTTCTATAAAATATGCCATGCTGTTTACCAGATATATTGTATACCCTACACTGATTTTGGCAAGGGAGTACGATAGTGATCTAGGAGTAGATCACTGGACAGCGGCCAAAATTATCCTTAGTGGAATAAGGATATGTTTCTCGATTATGGAGGTGACAAAAAAGGTTCGTCGTAAAGGGTTACGTCGATGCAAATTTTGACACTGATCCAGATGACTCTAAATCTCAATCTGGATACATATTGAAAGTGGGAGCAATTAGCTAGAGTAGGTCCGTGCAAAGCATTATTGACATAGAAATTTACAAAATACTTACGGGTCTGAATGTGGCAGACCCGTTGACTAAACTTCTCTCACAACCAAAACATGATCACACCTTAGTACTCTTTGGGTGTTAATCACATTGCGATGTGAACTACATTATTGACTTTACTAAACCCTTGGGGTGTTGGTCACATGTCAATGTGAACTATTGGTATTAAATCACATGGCGATGTGAACTAGATTATTGACTCTAGTGCAAATGGGAGACTGAAGGAAATATGCTCTAGAGGCAATAATAAAGTTATAATTTATTTCCTTATATCATGATAAATGTTTATTATTCATGCTAGAATTGTATTAACCGGAAACATAATACATGTGTGAATACATAGACAAACAGAGTGTTACTAGTATGCCTCTACTTGACTAGCTCGTTGATCAAAGATGGTTAAGTTTCCTAACCATTTACATGGGTTGTCATTTGATTAACGGGATCACATCATTAGGAGAATGATGTGATTGACTTGACCCATTCCGTTAGCTTAGCACTTGATCGTTTAGTTTGTTGCTATTGCTTTCTTCATGACTTATACATGTTCCTATGACTATGAGATTATGCAACTCCCGTTTACCGGAGGAACACTTTGTGTGCTACCAAACGTCACAACGTAACTGGGTGATTATAAAGATGCTCTACAGGTGTCTCCAAAGGTACTTGTTGGGTTGGCGTATTTCAAGATTAGGATTTGTCAATCCGATTGTCGGAGAGGTATCTCTGGGCCCTCTCGGTAATGCACATCACTTAAGCCTTGAAAGCATTGCAACTAATGAGTTAGTTGTGGGATGATGTATTACGGAACGAGTAAAGAGACTTGCCGGTAACGAGATTGAACTAGGTATTGAGATACCGACGATCGAATCTCGGGCAAGTAACATACCAATGACAAAGGGAACAACGTATGTTGTTATGCGGTTTGACCAATAAAGATCTGCGTAGAATATGTAGGAGCCAATATGAGCATCTAGGTTCCGCTATTGGTTATTGACCGGAGACGTGTCTTGGTCATGTCTACATAGTTCTCGAACCCGTAGGGTCCGCACGCTTAACGTTACGATGACAGTTATATTATGAGTTTATATGTTTTGATGTACCGAAGGTTGTTCGGAGTCCCGGATGTGATCAAGGACATGACGAGGAGTGTCGAAATGGTCGAGACATAAAGATTGATATACTGGAAGCCTATATTTGGATGTCGGAAGTGTTCCGGGTGAAATCGGGATTTTACCGGAGTACCGGGAGGTTAGCGGAACCCCTCGGGGCTTAATGGGCCTACATGGGCCTTAGTGGAAATAGAGGGAAGCAAGGGAAGTGTGGGGCGCGCCCCCAAGGCCCAAACCGAATTGGTTTAGGGCAAGGGGGCCGCCCCCCTCTTTCCTTCTTCCCCTCTTTCTTTCCTTCTCCCGAATCCTATTCCAACTAGGAAAGGGGGGGGGGGGGATACTCCCGGTGGGAGTAGGACTCCTCCTGGCGCGCCCTCTCCCTGGCCGGCCGCACCCCCCTTGCTCCTTTATATACGGGGGCAGGGGGCACCCCATAGACACAACAATTGATCTCTTAGCCGTGTGCGGTGCCCCCCTCCACCATAGTCCACCTCGATAATACTGTAGCGGTGCTTAGGCGAAGCCCTGTGTCGGTAGAACATCAACATCGTCACCACGCCGTCGTGCTGACGAAACTCTCCCTCCACACTCGGCTGGATCGGAGTTCGAGGGACGTCATCGGGCTGAACGTGTGCTGAACTCGGAGGTGCCGCACGTTCGGTACTTGATCGGTCGGATCGTGAAGACGTACGACTACATCAACCGCGTTGTGCTAACGCTTCCGCTTTCGGTCTACGAGGGTACGTAGACAACACTCTCCCTTCTCGTTGCTATGCATCACCATGATCTTGCGTGTGTGTAGGAAATTTTTGGAAATACTAAGTTCCCCAACACCTTGCACCACATCCGCCATGGCGGCAGGCGGCAACGCTAAGTGGGAGGGCCTTTCAACAGAGGTGAAGCACGAGGTGGCCGCCTGGCGAAGCATTCATGTCAGGCGAATCGAGGTCGGTATACCGGTCAGCTCGTCCAAGGTCTCCTACGATGAGGACGACCCCATGATGGAGACGGCCTCCGATGAGCTGCACTGCAGCCCGCGCCTGTGCATGCCGGCTTCACCATGGAGCGGCGCAGACGCACTACAACGCCGCCATGGCGGAAGAGCAGCCTGCGCCGGTGCTTATGTCGGCATTCCAGCAGGAGTAGGAGGAACATCGGTACAACTTGTTCCTCCTAGAGCAGCATTGACTGGGAGAGGGCTAGATCGACGACAAGCGCGCGAGCGAAGAGGCCTGGGCGAACCCCAACTTCGTCCCGGAGCAGCGTGCGATCTACGAGGCCGTCCGCGCTCAAGCCACCACTCGCCTGGAAGTGGACGCCACAGAGGCGCGGTTATAGGCGATCGCGGACAAGAACAACGCCAGTTGTGCCTCCTATGCTTCTCGACGAACTATCGGGCGACCCGGTTGGACGACAACAGTGCCCGCGCCACCATTTCCATCATGGACCTCACGTCCAGCGGCGATGGACAGGTCACGGACTCCTCCGACTATGAGTAGGGCACGGGAGGCGACAGGGCCATGTGTCCCATGTGGGCTGGTCTGTCTCCAGTGTTCTACTCTTCCTCGCCAGAGGCCACAACTTCACTTCACGGGTCTTACTATCAGTGCCCATGGAGACGACAGATGGGGGAGGTGGTCACCGACACGGAATAGAAAGGAAATGTATGACAGCCGGCCTCCGTTGTACGATAGGTTTTGGGCCGGGTTTCTTTTTGTTCTAAATATTTGAAATGTAATGAGAATCTGGCGTGTTTGCATGAATCTTGTCTGGTTTATATGTAAATCGGCCGTGTTTGTATGAATTTCATTTGGTTAGTTGAAATGTTGTTTGAAATATATGCGGCAGCATTGGATGGCCGGCTCTCGCATCCATGTCCATGGACTGATCCCCTGTTCGCGAACGGATGCGGCAAAAAATTTACGGATCGCCGTTGGAGATGCCCTAATAAATCAGAAAGGAGCTAGTACCTCTCAAGTCCTGTTTTCTTTTTTTTTTTAACTTTCGGGAAATGCTCAAGTCCTGTTTGATGGGGTTTCAAATTAAACACTTGAATTCGATATTTATTTGCGCATCAACCAATTAGATTCCCGCCAAAAGGAAAAAAAACCAACAATTAGATTACTCCTACGTGATTATACGTCAAACACAACCCGAGAGAAAAAGTACCAACTGAGGTTCGTTTCCTTGGTTATTGCATTCAGCCAATTATATCATTTATTCAATCAAAACGACAGTGATGGCACTCGCGAGAGTCAAGAGTGAGACATATACCTGCAAAAACCGACGAAGGACCAACCAATGGGCCCACTTATCTTGGGTCATGGATGATCATATGGTTCACTTATATTCAAGTGATCTTCCAAGGTAAGCACGTACGCCAATTTTAATGCCACTCCAGCATGAATGCACTGCTCGATTAAATTGTGCACCTGCGTGTCATCTTGCATTAGTTTTTGTCTTACCCCATTAATAGAATATTATAAGCTCGCCGGCGCCCTAATGCAGGTCGCCGCGGCAGGCTTCCGATTCATTGGAAGAGCAAGCACAAAGGACTCGCTTCGGTTTACCGGTGCTGATAGACACGTAACTATTTGTATTTTACAAAGTTTACCTATCTTATAACAAAAAAGGGTTTTCTTCCGCTTTATATAAAAAGCAATCATCACCGAACAAGCCGATATAAACGCACACCCCACACCACCACAACACACACCTAAGGCTAGATACAAGGACGCTGAAAACAGCAACACCATCCCAAACAACTCCAAAAAAACATCGGATAAAACACTAAGCACTGCTATGAAGTCATCGGGGCCCTCAAACGTGGATAAGCCACCGTGATGTGAAGAAGCCGTGCATGATGAACAATGGGCTTCAAGGCGGTGCCTTCGGAAAGTGAACGACACCGGAGTGCCGCCACAGCCCAATCCAAGGATTAGGGTTTCCCTCGGAGCACCACGGCGACAAGTGAGATACCACGACGATGCCTTCAAGAAGGGGACAATGCTAGAGCGCCCCTGCCGCCGGCCTGACAAGTCAGAGCGGATTTTCACCTCGGTGAACACTCACCGTCACCAATTGGGGTACGAACTATTGGGGAACGTAGCAGAAATTTAAAATTTTCTACGCATCACCAAGATCAATCTATGGAGTCATCTAGCAACGAGAGAGAGGGAGTGCATCTTCATACCCTTGAAGATCGCTAAGCGGAAGCGTTCAAGAGAACGGGGTTGATCGAGTCGTACTCGTCGTGATCCAAATCACCGATGATCTTAGCGCCGAACGGACGGCACCTCCGCGTTCAACACACGTACGGAGCGGAGACGTCTCCTCCTTCTTGATCCAACAAGGGAGGAGGAGAAGTTGATGGAGACCCAGCAGCATGACGGCGTGGTGGTGGAAGTAGCGGGATCCCGACAGGGTTTCGCCAAGCACAAGTGGGGAGGAAGAGGTGTCACGGGAGGGAGGGAGGCGCCAGGGCTTCAGGTGTGGCTGCCCTCCCTCCCCTCCACTATATATAGGGGCCTAGGGGGGGGCGTGCCGGCCCCTTGTAGATCCCATCTAGGGAGGGGGGCGGCAGCCCTAGGGGTGGCTTGGCCTCCAAGCCAAGTGGAGGCGCCCCCACCCCTTAGGGTTTCCAACCCTAGGCGCATGGGAGGCCCAAGGGGGGCGCACCAGCCCACCAGGGGCTGGTTCCCATGCCCCTTCAGCCCATGGGGCCCTCCGGGATAGGTGGCCCCACCCGATGGACCCCCGGGACCCTTCCGGTGGTCCCGGTACAATACCGATGACTCCCGAAACTCTCCGGGTGGCCGAAACTGGACTTCCTATATATAAATCTTTACCTCCGGACCATTCCAGAACTCCTCGTGATGTCCGGGATCTCATCCGGGACTCCGAACAACTTTCGTTAACCCCATACTAATATCTCTACAACTCTAGCGTCACCGAACCTTAAGTGTGTAGACCCTACGGGTTCGGGAGACATGTAGACATGACCGAGACAACTCTCCGGTTAATAACCAACAGCGGGATCTGGATACCCATGTTGGCTCCCACAAACTCCATGATGATCTCATCGGATGAACCACGATGTCAAGGATTCAATCAATCCCGTATTCAATTCCCTTTGTCTATCGGTACGATACTTGCCCGAGATTCGATCGCCGGTATCCCGATACCTCGTTCAATCTTGTTACCGGCAAGTCTCTTTACTCGTTCCGTAACACATCATCCCGTGATCAACTCCTTGGTCACATTGTGCACATTATGATGATGTCCTACCGAGTGGGCCCAAAGATACCTCTCTGTTTACACGGAGTGACAAATCCCAGTCTCGATTCGTGCCAACCCAACAGACACTTTCAGATATACTCGCAGTGCACCTTTATAGCCACCCAGTTACGTTGTGACGTTTGGTACACCCAAAGCATTCCTACGGTATCCGGGAGTTGCACAATCTCATGGTCTAAGGAAATGATACTTGACATTAGAAAAGCTTTAGCATACGAACTACACGATCTTGTGCTAGGCTTAGGATTGGGTCTTGTCCATCACATCATTCTCCTAATGATGTGATCCCGTTATCAACGACATCCAATGTCCATGGTCAGGAAACCGTAACCATCTATTGATCAACGAGCTAGTCAACTAGAGGCTTACTAGGGACATGGTGTTGTCTATGTATCCACACATGTATCTGAGTTTCCTATCAATACAATTCTAGCATGGATAATAAACGATTATCATGAACAAGGAAATATAATAATAACTAATTTATTATTGCCTCTAGGGCATATTTCCAACAGTCTCCCACTTGCACTAGAGTCAATAATCTAGTTCACATCGCTATGTGATTAACACTCAAGGTCACATCCCCATGTGACTAACACCCAAGAGTTTACTAGAGTCAATAATCTAGTTCACATTACCATGTGATTAACACTCAATGAGTTCTGGGTTTGATCATGTTATGCTTGTGAGAGATGTTATAGTCAACGGGTCTGAACCTTTCAGATCCGTGTGTGCTTTACAAATCTCTATGTCATCTTGTAGATGCAGCTACCACGCTCTATTTGGAGCTATTCCAAATAACTGTTCTACTATACGAATCCGGTTTACTACTCAGAATCATCCAGATTAGTGTCAAAGATTGCATCGGCGTAACCCTTTACGACGAAACTCTTTTATCACCTCCATAATCGAGAAAATTCCTTAGTCCACTAGTTACTAAGGATAACCTTGACCGTTGTCCTGTGATCCATTCCTAGATCACACTTGTACCCCTTGACTGACTCATGGCTTGGCACACTTCAGGTGCGGTACACAGCATAGCATACTATAGAGCCTACGTCTAAAGCATAGGGGACGACCTTCGTCCTTTCTCTCTCTTCTGCCGTGGTCAGGTCTTGAGTCTTACTCAATACTCACACCTTGTAACACAGCCAAGAACTCCTTCTTTGCTGATCTATTTTGAACTCCTTCAAAATCTTGTCACGGTATGTATTCATTTAAAAGTACTATTAAGCATTTTTGATCTATCCTTATAGATCTTGATGCTCAATATTCAAGTAGTTTAATCCAGGTTTTCCATCGAAAAACACTTTTCAAATAACCCTGCATGCTTTCCAGAAATTCTACATCATTTTTGATCAACAATATGTTAACAACATATACTCATAAAAAATTATATAGTGCTCCCACTCACTTCTTTGGAAATACAAGTTTCTCATAAACTTTGTATAAACCCAAAATCTTTGATCATCTCATCAAAGCGTACATTCCAATTCCGAGATGCTTACTCCAGTCCTTAGAAGGATTGCTGGAGCTTTGCATACTTGTCAGCATCTTTCAGGATTGACAAAACCTTCTGGTTGTATCACATACAACCTTTCCTCAAGAAAAACGTCGAGGAAACAATGTTTTGACATCATTTCTGCAAGATTTCATAAATAATGCAGTAACTGCTAACATAATTCCAACAGACTCTTAGCATCGCTACGAGTGAGAAAGTCTCATCGTAGTCAACTCCTTGAACTTGTCGGGAAACATCTTAACGACAAGTCGAGCTTTCTTAATGGTGACACTTACCATCAATGTCTGTCTTCCTTTTAAAATCCATCTGCACCCAACAGCCTTACGACCATCAAGTAGTTCTTTCAAAGTCTATACTTTGTTTTATACATGGATCCTCTCTCGGATTTTATGGCCTCGAGCCATTCGTCGGAATCCGGGCCCACCATCGCTTCTCCATAGCTCGTAGGTTCATTGTTGTCTAGAACATGACTTCCAAGACAGGATTACGTACCACTCTGAAGTAGTACACATCCTTGTCGACCTACGAGGTTTGGTAGTGACTTGATCCGAAGTTTTATGATCACTATCATAAGCTTCCATTTCAATTGGTGTAGGTGCCACAGGAACAACTTCCTGTGCCCTGCTACACACTAGTTGAAGTGACGGTTCAATAACCTCATCAAGTCTCCACCATCCTCCCACTCAATTCTTTCGAGAGAAACTTTTCCTCGATAAAGGACCCGTTTCTAGAAACAATCACTTTTGCTTCCAGATCTGAAATAGGAGGTATACCCAACTATTTTTTGGGTATTCTATGAAGATGCATTTATCCGCTTTGGGTTCGAGCTTATCAGCCTGAAACTTTTTCACATAAGCATTGCAGCCCCAAACTTTTAAGAAACGACAGCTTAGGTTTCTCTAAACCATAGTTCATACGGTGTCGTCTCAACGGAATTGTGTGGTGCCCTATTTAAAGTGAATGTGGTTGTATCTAATGCCTAACCCATAAACGATAGTGGTAATTCGATAAGAGACATCATGGTATGCACCATATCCAATAGGGTGCAGTTATGATGTTCGGACACACCATCACACTATGGTGGTCCAGGCGGTATTAGTTGTGAAACAATTTCCACAATGTCTTAATTGTGTGCCAAACTCGTAACTCAGATATTCATCTCTATGATCATATCATAGACATTTTATCATCTTGTCACGACGATCTTCAACTTCACTCTGAAATTACTTAAACCTTTCAATAATTCAGACTTGTGTTTCATCAAGTAAATATACTCAGCATCTACTCAAATCATCTGTGAAGTAAGAACATAACGATATCCACTGCGTGCCTCAGCACTTATTGGACTGCACACATCAAAATGTATTACTTCCAACAAGTTGCTTTCTTGTTCCATCTTACTGAAAACGAGGCCTTTCAGTCATCTTGCCCATGTGGTATGATTTGCATGTCTCAAGTGATTCAAAATCAAGTGAGTCCAAACGATCCATCTGCATGGAGTTTCTTCATGCATATCTACCAATAGACATGGTTCGCATGTCTCAATCTTTTCAAAACGAGTGAGTCCAAAGATCCATCAACATGGAGCTTCTTCATGCGTTTTATACCAATATGACTCAAATGGCAGTGCCACAAGTATGTGGTACTATCATTACTATCTTATATCTTTTGGCATGAACATGTGTATCACTACGATCGAGATTCAATGAACCATTCATTTTAGGTGCAAGACCATTGAAGGTATTATTCAAATAAACAGAGTAACCATTATTCTCCTTAAATGAATAACCGTATTGCGATAAACATAATCCAATCATGTCTATGCTCAACGCAAACACCAAATAACAATTATTTAGGTTTAACACCAATCTCGATGGTAGAGGGAGCATGCGATGCTTGATCATATCAACCTTGGAAACACTTCCAACACATATCGTCATCTCACCTTCAGCTAGTCTCCGTTTCATTCTATAGCCTTTTATTTCGAGTTACTAACACTTAGCAACTGAACCGGTATTTTAATACCCTGGTGCTACTAGGAGTACTAGTAGAGTACACATTAATATAACGTATATCCAAAATACTTCTGTCGACCTTGCCAGCCTTCTCATCTACCAAGTATCTAGGGTAGTTCTGCTTCAGT
This sequence comes from Triticum aestivum, assembly GCF_018294505.1. Classification (NCBI taxonomy): domain Eukaryota; kingdom Viridiplantae; phylum Streptophyta; class Magnoliopsida; order Poales; family Poaceae; genus Triticum; species Triticum aestivum. The sequence continues at coordinate 664,989,413 of NC_057806.1, forward strand.
GACCGTTCCCCTTATTACAGAAGCACTTAGTCTCGGGTTTGGTTCAACCTTGGGTTTCTTCACTAGAGCAGCAATTGATTTGCCGTCTCATGAAGCATCCCTTCTTTCCCTTGCCCTTCTTGAAACTAGTGGTTTAACCATCAACAATTGATGCTCCTACTTGATTTCTACTTTTGCGGTGTCAAACATCGCGAGTTGCTCAAGGATCATCATGTCTATCCCTGATATGTTATAGTTTATCATGAAGCTCCAATAGCTTGGTGGCAGTGACTATGGAGAATAATCACTATCTCATCTGGAAGATTAACTCCCACTCAATTCAAGCGATTGCAGTACTCAGACAATCTGAGCACATGCTCAACGATTGAGTTTCTCTCCCTTAGTTTGCAGGCTTAAGAAACTTGTCAGAGGTCTCATACCTCTTGATGTGGGTACTAGTCTAAAATTCCAATTTCAGTCTTTGGAACATCTCATATGTTCTGTGACGTTTCAAAAATGTCTTTGGTGCCACAATTTTAAACCGTTAGCATTCGCACTGAACTATCACGTAGTCATCAAAACGTGTATGTCAGATGTTTCCCAACATCTACAGACGATGCTCCAGGTTCAATGCACTGAGCGGTGCATTAAGGACATAGCCCTTCTGTGCAGCAATGAGGACAATCCTCAGTTCACGGATCCAGTCCGCATAATTGCTACTGTCAACTTTCAACTAAATTTTTTCTAGGAACATATCTAAAACAGTAGAGCCAAAGCATGAGCTACGACATAATTTACAAAGACCTTTTGACTATGTTCATGATAATTAAGTTCATCTAATCAAATTATTCAATGAACTCCCACTTAGATAGACATCCCTCTAGTCATCTAAGTGATACATGATCCGAGTCAACTAGGCCGTGTCCGATCATCACGTAAGACGGACTAGTTATCATTGGTGAACATCTTCATGTTGATCGTATCCACTATACGACTCATGTTCGACCTTTCGGTCTTCCGTGTTCCGAGGCCATGTCTGTACATGCTAGGCTCGTCAAGTTAACCTAAGTGTATTGCGTGTGTAAATCTGGCTTACACCCGTTGTATGCGAACGTTAGAACCTATCACACCCGATCATCACGTGGTTCTTCGAAACAACGAACCTTCGCAACGGTGCACAGTTAGGGGGAACACTTTCTTGAAATTATTGTGAGGGATCATCTTATTTAAGCTACCGTCGTTCTAAGCAAATAAGATGTAAAACATGATAAACATCACGTGCAATCAAATAGTGACATGATATGGCCAATATCATTTTGCTCCTTTTGATCTCCATCTTCGGGGTGCCATGATCATCATCGTCACTGGCATGACACCATGATCTCCATCATCGTGTCTTCATGAAGTTGTCTCGTCAACTATTACTTCTACTACTATGGCTAATGGTTAGCGATAAAATAAAGTAATTACATGACGTATAAGTTGACACGCAGGTCATAAATAAATTAAGATAACTCCTATGGCTCCTGCCGGTTGTCATACTCATCGACTTGCAAGTCGTGATTCCTATTACAAGAACATGATCAATCTCATACATCACATATATTATTCATCACATCCTTTTGGCCATATCACATCACACGGCATATGCTGCAAAAACAAGTTAGACGTCCTCTAATTGTTGTTGCAAGTTTTTACGTGTCTGCTATAGGTTTCTAGCAAGAACGTTTCTTACCTACGCCAAAACCACAACGTGATATGCCAATTTTTATCTACCTGTCATAAGGACCCTTTTCATCAAATCCGATCCGACTAAAGTGGGAGAGACAGACACCCGCTAGCCACCTTATGCAACTAGTGCATGTCAGTCGGTGGAACCAGTCTCACGTAAGCGTACGTGTAAGGTCGGTCCGGGCCGCTTCATCCCACAATGCCGCCGAATCAAGATAAGACTAGTAACGGCAAGCAAATTGAACAAATCATCGCCCACAACTACTTTGTGTTCTACTCGTGCATAGAATCTACGCATAGACCTAGCTCATGATGCCACTGTTGGGGAACATAGCAGAAATTTAAAATTTTCTACGCATCACCAAGATCAATCTATGGAGTCATCTAGCAACGAGAGAGAGGGAGTGCATCTTCATACCCTTGAAGATCGCTAAGCGAAAGCGTTCAAGAGAACGGGGTTGATGGAGTCGTACTCGTCGTGATCCAAATCACCGATGATCCTAGCGCCGAACGGACGGCACCTCCGCGTTCAACACACGTACGGAGCGGAGACGTCTCCTCCTTCTTGATCCAGTAAGGGGGGAGCAGAAGTTGATGGAGATCCAGCAGCACGATGGCGTGGTGGTGGAAGTAGCGGGATCCCGACAGGGCTTCCCCAAGCACAAGCGGGAAGGAAGAGGTGTCACGGGAGGGAGGGAGGCGCCAGGGCTTCAGGTGTGGCTGCCCTCCCTCCCCTCCACTATATATAGGGGCCTAGGGGGGCGCCGGCCCCTTGTAGATCCCATCTAGAGAGGGGGCCGCAGCCCTAGGGGTGGCTTGGCCTCCAAGCCAAGTGGAGGCGCCCCCACCCCTTAGGGTTTCCAACCCTAGGCGCATGGGAGGCCCAAGGGGGGCGCACCAGCCCACCAGGGGCTGGTTCCCACGCCCCTTCAGCCCATGGGGCCCTCCGGGATAGGTGGCCCCACCCGGTGGACCCCCGGGACCCTTCCGGTGGTCCCGGCACAATACCGATGACTCCCGAAACTCTCCCCGCGGCCGAAACTTGACTTCCTATATATAAATCTTTACCTCCGGAACATTTCGGAACTCCTCGTGACGTCCGGGATCTCATCCGGGGCTCCGAACAACTTTCGGTTAACCGCATACTAATATCTCTACAACTCTAGCGTCACCGAACCTTAAGTGTGTAGACCCTACGGGTTCGGGAGACATGTAGACATGACCGAGACAACTCTCCGGTCAATAACCAACATCGGGATCTGGATACCCATGTTGGCTCCCACATGCTCCACGATGATCTCATCGGATGAACCACGATGTCGAGGATTCAATCAATCCCGTATTCAATTCCCTTTGTCTATCGGTACGATACTTGTCCGAGATTCCATCGTGGTATCCCGATACCTCGTTCAATCTCGTTACCGGCAAGTCTCTTTATTCGTCCCATAACACATCATCCCGTGATCAACTCCTTGGTCACATTGTGCAATTTATGATGATGTCCTACCGAGTGGGCCCAGAGATACCTCTCCGTTTACACAGAGTGACAAATCTCAGTCTCGATTCGTGCCAACCCAACAGACACTTTCGGAGATACCCGCAGTGCACCTTTATAGCCACCCAGTTACATTGTGACGTTTGGTACACCCAAAGCATTTCTACGGTATCCGGGAGTTGCACAATTTCATGGTCTAAGGAAATGATACTTGACATTAGAAAAGCTTTTAGCATACGAACTACACGATCTTGTGCTAGGCTTAGGATTGGGTCTTGTCCATCACATCATTCTCCTAATGATGTGATCCCGTTATCAGCGACATCCAATGTCCATGGTCAGGAAATCGTAACCATCTATTGATCAACGAGCTAGTCAACTAGAGGCTTACTAGGGACATGGTGTTGTCTATGTATCCACACATGTATCTGAGTTTCCTATCAATACAATTCTAGCATGGATAATAAACGATTATCATGAACAAGGAAATATAATAATAACAACTTTATTATTGCCTCTAGGGCATATTTCCAACACAGACTACCGCACCACTGCCCTTTAACGACACACCCCGGCCATCATATGCCACCCACGCGGCCATGGTGACCGGATAGCGCCCGAGCCGCGTGCTCCGCCCACGAGCACCCCGGCTACCACCAGTAGGGCCGCCACCCAAGCATCTGAGCCCAATCCTCAACCACAGATACACCGTACCGACGCGGCCGACCGGAAAGGGCAGAAGACCCCCCTTCCACCCCAAAGCGGACACCTTGGGAGGTTGGTGGCCTCGGTGGCTAGATCTGGGCCAGGGGAACTCCGTCAGCCACACGTTGCAGCCGCCAGATGCAATGGAGGGGCACCCATGCCCCTTCCCAAAGTCCCCTGCCACCTCCGGCAAGTCCCCGCGCGCACCAACACCGCACCATGGAGTCACCCCTGCCTGTCGAGCCCGTACCTGAATCCGTAGAAGGAGGAAGCCCACCCGAGTCAACCGCGGATGAACAGACGCCGGAGCAAGTTCAACCGTCGCCGCGAGCAGACCAGGCCAACCACGCGGCTGCAGCCAAGCCGCTGCAAACCACCACCATGCAGAGCCCTCGAGGGACCTCCGCTACCACCCCGCGATGCCCGCCGCCGACAGGGACCAAATCCACCGCCTGATCTGACCTTGCAGCAGTCGCCGCACGCAGACACCCTCTAGGTTGCTAGCAGCCTCCGCCATAGGCCAGCACCCCGCTCGTGAAGCCGTCCCGCGCCTACCATGGACCACGGGTGGAGGGGAAAGGGAGGCCTCGCTGCCGCCCCTGCCGGCCAGGCTTCGCCCGACGGCCCCGTCAGGCGGCGGCGAGGGAGGCGTGCAAAAGAGGGGGAGAGGAGGCGGCGGGTGAGGTTCCCCTCGGGGCGCTCGCGGGAGTGCCGCGAGAGGGGAGGGGAACGAGGAACTTGCCAATACCCGGTGTCCTCAGGCTGTTCACTCTTTTAGCTATCTTATTACAAACCAAGAGTGAAAATGCGTTAGGAATCCGTTAAAATACAAATTCTTGATTCTTTTGCGGACATGGGAGATCTACCGGAGACATAGTTTGGACATCATAGACAAATTGATCTTGTTTTGCCATCTCGATCGCCCACCATTTCCTTGATGAGTTACCTATGAACTCGTCGAAACCATCATTGCAATATGTTCTCTTCCTTGTCTCGGTATAATCCCATATAAGGAGGAGTAAGGCTATTACAGACGGATCAGGGGGGCGAACCAGACTAAACTTGTGCTCCATGTTCATTTGATGACCTAAGGTGACGCCTCACTACCAAATAAATCCAGGAACGACTACCATGCTGCTGCTAGGCATTTTGCGAAGCACCCTCAACAGTTGTCACCGGCTGTAGGTATCCTTGGATCATTGGATCGAATCTACGACATCGACCTCGATATCATCATCATCAACAACTTCGATATTGCTCGAGATCAAGGAAAAATCCGACTATGAAGCTTGGGGGCTCCACATCAACATTAGCCCTCGTGCAACCGTGGACTGCAGGACTTACTGTTGCCAGGCCATGCCGCACTGCAAGAGCATTACACACGAAGATCTTAATCTTTTCAGGATAATTTTAGTTTGCAAAAAAGCATGTATACAAAAGGGGCTACACCATCCACCAATGGGAAGGTAGCAGTAGCAGCTTCAGAACGTGGAATTTGAGCTGTAGCAGGACTGCAGGAGCAATGGAAGTGCTTTGCTTGCTTCCCCTCTCATTGTCATGTGCTTGCCTCTTCCATCACGGCTGCCAATACCGTGCTTGTATAGGATGGTTTGGTTTGTGTCTGTATTATCACTGCTCGAGCTCTCTTGGTTCCTCCCGACCTTCTCTGTTTTGGCTCATTTTAGTCGAGTCACGCTGAAGCTGTCTGAATTTTCTGTTCATGTTCATTTCATCGGAAGTTAATTTGCAGTTCATGATTCCTGCATGACAATCAGTGGTGGATGGACTAACAGTAGCCATGCCCCCTGTGCTAATATCGTTTGTATATAAACGATATCTGGGGCTTAATTTCTTTCATTAGAGAGCTTTGGTTGAACTGATTAAGTTGCTTGGTTTCTGCTAACTGAAACGGTAGTCTCATGACTACTTTTAGTCATGAGACTAAAATGTATCCAAGCACCCTCTTATCGTTTGTATATCAACGATATTTGGGGCTTAATTTCTTTCATTAGAGAGCTTTGGTTGAAGTGATTAGGTAGCTTGGTTTCTGCTAACTGAAACCGTAGGCTTCCTCAAAAAGAAAAGAAAAGAAAAGCAGTCAAAACGAAACAAAACAAAACAAAAGGAATCGGAAAACAGTTCAATTAGCGCTTGATTACATTCGGTTGCAATCAATCAATTTGAGCAGGGTCACTAGCTAGGTTGGCAACTGCCACCTAGTGAGTGAGTGTATGTGAATATATGGGCTACGGTGCAAACAAGCTAGCACCGATATTGTCAGAACACAATCTTTACACACCTCCATGTCTCCTCAGTCAGCGGCTAATCACCTCATGTCTAGTAACAAATGGTCCTCAGCGTGTCCTACTCCTCCACTTTATCCAGGCTGCAAAGCGACCATCACATGTATGTATGGACAAGACATATATCAGACGAAGAAAACATCTCCCTCTGCAAGGAACATACATGCGATACAGTAGCACAAACAAACAATGTGATTCAGAAAGCAGCAGAGGTCTGTACCTGCAGTTCCGTGGCGCGCTCCATGAGGCGGAGCGCTTGTCCGGGGCCCTGAGAGACATGAAATTCCTCCAGTCGTGGAGGATGAGGGTGAGGTCGGCGATCTTGCGGCGGAGGCCGACGCAGCAGTTGGCGTGCATGGTGCAGACGGCGCTGAGGTTGCGGCTGGGCTCGCAGAGGCCCCCGAAGAATTCGGTGCTGAGGAACCTGATCCTGACGCCAACCTCGGTGAGGTAGCGGTCGGCCTTGATGAGGTTGAGCACGTCCTGGTCGTGCAGGCCCGGGTGGCGCTCCCTGGCGGCGTACCAGTAGCGGTAGAGCTCCACCGTCTCGGTGTTGGCGCGCGCGTAGGCGAACCCCCCGTTGGGCGCGTTGCCGAGGACGTCGTCGGGGTCGCCGGTGAAGTGGTCGCAGGCGATCTGGAAGTCCCCCTCGGCGTAGAGGCGCGGCAGCGGGCTGCGCAGCCACACGATGTCCGTGTCCGTGAAAATGAAACTGTAGCCCTTCTCCAGGACCTGCCGGAGGAAGTCGATCCGGCGCCACATCATCCGCAGGTACCCGTCCGTCATGAAGTTCTTCTGGCCGGAGAAGTCGACGCCCTCGGTGGCCACGGCGAGGCAGTGCGGGTGGATCTGCTTGCAGCGGCGGTGCGCGGCGAGGTCGAGCGAGACGATGACGAGGTGGTCGAGCAGCTCCCGGGTGTGCTCGCCCACCCGGAAGCTCTCGAGGAACACGTCCAGCATGGACCCCGGCTCCGCCCAGGCCGAGTTGAGCGTCGTCAGGATCACCGTGTCGTTGGGCATCGCCGCCGCCCGGAGCACCCGCTCCAGCCTCACGTCCTCGCTCTCGCTCTCCTGCACCTACGTACGCACGCGCACATAAAAATCAGCTCGCACAATGTTTCTTTACAGGATTGCCGTGTGGATACTGGATACACGTACATAACCATGCATCCAGACCAAGGGGGAAATGGCATAGTGTACATGGAGTACGTACAAGAGAAATCCACACCCGGCCGGTCATGTACCATTGCACACATAATAGTAACGGACTTTTGTGGTGGCAAAATTTGAATGAAAACAAACTGGAAATCAATCGACTATAAAATAGATTTTTTTGAAGTAACTGTAAAATAGTTTTTTTAAGTAACTGTAAAATAGATAGTTCCCTTGTACTATTCGTATGACTCGCATGCGTGGAGAACGTGAGCTGAGCGGCATATGGCATGAGCCACCGGTTTTCGTTACACAATGCAAGTGAAAATGTCGTGGCCTAACGAACCTAAACAGTATGGTACTGCATGCTCTTTGGGCACTCCTTCTGGTTTCTACGAGTAGCTACCTAAATTCATGCACAATAGCGCAGCTGAATTTAACACTAATTAGCTCTGCAACAAATTAAAAAGTGCACAATTCTGCGTGAAAACCGTTGCCCTTTGCAACTGCAGTTTCAACTTGCAACTATTAGCAATAACTCGGGGAGGCTAAATTGTCGGTCAATTTGATAGCCGGTCCGAATATTCTTCTCAACATGGACATACTCATATCATATAAGTAGACAAATTAAACATGGCAAGACAGTATGTTTCATGAGCTACTGGAGGCCCGTTCAGATTATACTGCTGTAAAAAACCAATCGAAGTTTGCATGCAGGATCAACCAGTACCACTGTATGCCCATCCCATCGGTTCGCCACAATTATTTCCAGAATTACCTTTAATTGTTTTCAGAATTAACTCTAGTGGAGGAGGAATACTAAGCGACGACGAGAGTCGTTATTTACATTGTCCTAAAGAACCGGACTCTTTGCGTGGTGAGCAGCGCAAGAAGCAAACGAATTTATTTACTTGGGAAAAAACAATATTGACCAAGAACTCTGGACTCTTTGCATTTTTGTGGTGTCGAGAGGCTCTCTGGCGTAGTACGACTGATTGACTATTCAACGAGGAAGACCCGAGCTTTCCGTAATGTACGCACGTACCAGATCGACGACGTCGTCGTCGTCGTGCGGCGGCGCGCCGGCCTGCAGCCACGGCAGGCGGGCGGCGGGCTGGACGAGCACCCCGCCGGGCGCCACGGCGCGGTACAGCACGAGGCACGGCAGCGCGACGGCCGCCAGGAACAGCAGCGCCGTGGCCAGCCGCCTCGCCCCCGGCCCGGCGCCGCCCTGCTCCGGCCAGCCGCCGCCCTCATAGGCGCGCGGCCCCAGAGGCGCGGCCATGCACAGCGCCCACCGGAGATTTAGGGCCTGGTGATAAATGGGAACGTTGCCAATCCGGACGCGGAGGCCGTCGGATCGGTGCGCCGAGAGGGGTCGCTGGTTTATATCGGGAAGGCGAGCGATCTCTCCCCGTCGCGCCGGCCGCGTGACGGTGTTGGGTTTAGCAGACGAGTCCTTCACGTTTCGGCGTATTATTACTGCTGTTCACCGGGAAGAAGTGAAGAACCCATGGATGGATCGATCAAGTGCCTATTTCTAAGAGCGTCTCCACAAGGCAGGACCACTTTTTGAGCCAAAATAGTCCTGCAATATAGATGTCCTATATCTGTAAAAAACTTATACTTGAAATATACACCACCAATTTGGGGCACCAAGTGTTGAAAATATACAACACTTGGGCTAGTGGAGTAAAACAAAGTTGCATCCCGCGCGAGCGGCCAACCGTCCACCTGACCACCGCCAGTTGTGATTTCGGCCGCGAAGGCCCACGCCCGCTGCTCCTCGGCCCTCCCCCGACTCAGCCGCGACACAACCACACTACCCCTGTCACTCCAGACGATCGCCAGAGTCCCGTCGACGGTCAATCGACCGTAGTGGCATATTTGGGTGATGCGACTGTTGGCCGGAGTGCCACAGCTCGTTGTCGTCGTCTGTAGCTGGACTAGTGGTCGCCAGAGCTCCGCAGGCATCCGTGCCACACCACTGCGATCGACTCGAGCGACCGCTGCTTCGGTCGACGTTGTCGACGTGCATAGTTGACAAATTTTCGGTCAACACTCGACTGATAGGCATCAAGGAGGCCTCCCTAGGCATTTCAGCACCGGCATGGCGACCGTCTCCGCTCTGATGGGCAACCGACAGGCATAAGGAGGTCATCCTAGGCATTTTTGGTCAACACTAGTGCTCTATTTTAGGGCATCTGTTAGAGTTGGAGGTCTTTGGTGTTATAAAAAATCAGTTCGGGGTGTTGTAAAATTTGCTCCAACCACCTTTTTAGGCCCTATTATAGGATACTTATTGGAGATGCTCTAACCTTGGTACCGCGGACTTTTTTGCTTGTTGCAAGAGTAAAGTTTCACTTTGTTGTATACCGAAAAGAACATAGCACGAATCCCATAGGAACAACGGACTATGCATCCATACACGATTTATCAGATGCATGTACACTATCATTTCTCACAAATTACATTGTATGTTGTAAATTAATGTCTGAGTAATAAATAACATGTGTACGTTTTTCTTAAAGGCCAGCCGTATACATGCCTCATCCTAACATTAGTATTTCCCCAATTGAAAGAATTACAGAGATCAACTTGACTGGAGTATGTATAGATATAGTAATGTAACCACTTCTCCAGCTACTTCTTATTGAGCAAATGCGCGTCCACTGGTCCTTGCTGAGCTGCATTTCCATTTCCCGATTCAGGACAAATGCATGCCTTCTTAGTAACTGGCAGCTATGGCCTACACCACAGCCGCAACGCAGTCTCGTCAGTACCAAAATATGGAGAAGCTGCCTGCAACCTGCACGAGGGCAGTTTCCAAATTAGCGGCAACCCGGTGGATCAGTTTGG